>NW_023494075.1:0-57500 GCF_013265735.2 Oncorhynchus mykiss | reverse complement strand
AGAGTAGATGTTATGTTCCCTGCAAGGTGATGTGAAATAAGCCCCAAAATATGCTAAATAGATGAGCACACGTTGCATACCTCACGTGCATGCTGTGTGCATGTGTGAAACTGTGTGTTGATTTTGCCGTTATGGGCATGTGTATGATTCAGTGTGGGTTGTTCATTGTTGGGTGGATGTGTGAATGAGTCTGTCTGGGTGTGTATTGTGTGGGGGCAAGTTGTGACAACTCCCAATTTGGTCACACTGTTGACGTACAACTTCCGGGACCAAAATGTTTATCAGACTGCCCAATCGTTTCTCCTTTGACTTTATCCCCCTTCTCCTCTCAACACTTCCCTCCCTCTCTCCCCCTCTCTCATTAAATATTTATCTCTCTCTCTCTCTCTCTCTCTTCTCTCTCTTCTCTCTCTCTCTCTCACTCACTCACTCACTCACTCACTCACTCACTCACTCACTCACTCACTGACTCACTGACTGACTCATTAATATTAATTGATCCAGAAACAGATCCAAGGCACTCTCCCCCTCTCTCGTCTGATTGACTCCAACTCTGCCTCACTGGTGATTGACATGGCTGCTGTCCAATCAAAACCCACTCGGCCCATATTTTAACGTGTGGTTGCGTCATTGTGAGGTCTGTTGGCTCACATGTGTTGCATCCAATGGGAATACAATGTTGGCCGGCCGGACACTCCTTGGCGTATGTGTGCGTGTTCTGCGTGACGTTCCATTGAGAGAAGTCAGTATATTTCCTTATTTAGATCAGGAAATCTAGGGATTAGTCACTAATAGTTAATGTGCTGTTCCGTACTATTGATGTCATCCGAGGGATGATTCTGATCAAAAAATACGAACGTATTCATAATGTATTTTATATACCGCTTAAAAGTGTCTTCTGTCTTCTGTACAGTACATTGAGTGCATTCATACACTTTATGACCCCAGAGGGAATCAAACCCACCACCCTGGTGTTCAGTATATAACCCCAGAGGGAATCAAACCCACCACCCTGGTGTTCAGTATATAACCCCAGAGGGAATCAAACCCACCACCCTGGTGTTCAGTATATAACCCCAGAGGGAATCAAACCCATCACCCTGGTGTTCAGTATATAAACCCAGAGAGAATCAAACCATCACCCTGATGTTCAGTATATAAACCAGAGGGAATCAAACCCATCACCCTGATGTTCAGTATATAAACCCAGAGGGAATCAAACCCATCACCCTGGTGTTCAGCATATAACCCCAGAGGCAACCCACCACCCTGGTGTTCAGTATATAACCCCAGAGGGAATCAAACCCACCACCCTGGTGTTCAGTATATAACCCCAGAGGGAATCAAACCCACCACCCTGGTGTTCAGTATATAACCCCAGAGGGAATCAAACCCACCACCCTGGTGTTCAGTATATATCCCCAGAGGGAATCAAACCCACCACTCTGGTGTTCAGTATATAACCCCAGAGGGAACCAAACCCACCACCCTGGTGTTCAGTATATAACCCCAGAGGAAATAAAACCCACCACCCTGGTGTACAGTATATAACCCCAGAGGAAATAAAACCCACCACCCTGGTGTACAGTATATAACCCCAGAGGGAATCAAACCCAAACATTTCGCTACACTCACATTATCATCTGCTAACGATGTGTATGTGACAAATAACATTTGATTTGATTTGACCCACCCCCGGTGTTCAGTATATATCCCCAGAGGGAATCAAACCCACCACTCTGGTGTTCAGTATATAACCCCAGAGGGAACCAAACCCACCACCCTGGTGTTCAGTATATAACCCCAGAGGAAATAAAAACACACCACCCTGGTGTACAGTATATAACCCCAGAGGAAATAAAACCCACCACCCTGGTGTACAGTATATAACCCCAGAGGGAATCAAACCCAAACATTTCGCTACACTCGCATTATCATCTGCTAACCATGTGTATGTGACAAATAACATTTGATTTGATTTGACCCACCACCCCGGTGTTCAGTATATATCCCCAGAGGGAATCAAACCCACCACTCTGGTGTTCAGTATATAACCCCAGAGGGAACCAAACCCACCACCCTGGTGTTCAGTATATAACCCCAGAGGAAATAAAACCCACCACCCTGGTGTACAGTATATAACCCCAGAGGGAATCAAACCGAAACATTTCGCTACACTCGCATTATCATCTGCTAACCATGTGTATGTGACAAATAACATTTGATTTGATTTGACCCACCACCCTGGTGTTCAGTATTTAACCACAGAGGGAATCAAACCCACCACCCTGGTGTTCAGTATATAACCCCAGAGGCAACCCACCACCCTGGTGTTCAGTATATAGCCCCAGAGGCAACCCACCACCCTGGTGTTCAGTATTTAACCACAGAGGGAATCAAACCCACCACCCTGGTGTTCAGTATATAACCCCAGAGGCAACCCACCACCCCGGTGTTCAGTATATAACCCCAGAGGCAACCCACCACCCTGGTGTTCAGTATTTAACCACAGAGGGAATCAAACCCACCACCCTGGTGTTCAGTATATAACCCCAGAGGCAACCCACCACCCTGGTGTTCAGTATATAACTCCAGAGGCAACCCACCACCCTAGTGTTGCTGGTGCCATGCAAATTCACTTCCCACAGCAGATGAGGCTGTTGGGAGGAGCTATAGGATGACAGGCTCATTGTAGTGGCTGGAAGGGAATCAATGGAACGGTATAATTTGCATCAAACATATGGAAACCACACGTTTTACTTTGTTCCATTCCAGCTATTACAATGAGCCTGTCCTCCCACCAGCCTCCACTGTTCCACAGAGACACCCAGGCTCTGTCCCAAACGGAACCCTGTAGTGCACTACTGTTGACCAGAGCCCTGTGGGCTGTTTTGTTTTTATGTTGTGTACTGTTGTTGGTTTTGTTATGCTGTGGCTGTAATTGTCTTTTAATTGTCTATTCATTCATTCAACCAATCAATCAAGTTTCCCAATTTACACTCCCCTATGCATGTCCGGCGCTGCCAGAGCCTCCCTTCCCTCCGGCACTGCCAGAGCCACCCTTCACTCCGGCGCTGCCAGAGCCGCCCTTCACTCCGGCGCTGCCAGAGCCGCCCCTTCACTCCGGCGCTGCCAGAGCCGCCCTTCACTCCGGCGCTGCCAGAGCCGCCCTTCACTCCGGCGCTGCCAGAGCCGCCCCTTCACTCCGGCGCTGCCAGAGCCGCCCTTCACTCCGGAGCTGCCAGAGCCGCCCTTCACTCCGGCGCTGCCAGAGCCGCCCTTCACTCGGAGCTGCCAGAGCCGCCCCTTCACTCCGGCGCTGCCAGAGCCGCCCTTCACTCCGGAGCTGCCAGAGCCGCCCTTCACTCCGGAGCTGCCAGAGCCGCCCCTTCACTCCGGCGCTGCCAGAGCCGCCCTTCACTCCGGAGCTGCCAGAGCCGCCCTTCACTCCAGTGGCGCCCTCTACGAGGGTCTTCAGTCCGGGGCCCGCTGCGAGGGTCCCGCACCCAGCCGCCTCCGTAAGGAAGGCCCACCCGGACCCTCCCCTTTAGAGTCAGGTTTTGCACCCAAGCCGCCTCCGTAAGGAAGGCCCACCCGGACCCTCCCCTTTAGATTCAAGTTTTGCGGCCAGAGTCCGCACCTTTGAGGGGGGTACTGTCACGCCCTGGCCATAGAGAGGCTTTTATTCTCTATTTTGGTTTGGCCAGGGCGTGACTAGGGTGGGCATTCTATGTTCCTTTTTCTATGTTTTCGTATTTCTTTGTTTTTGGCCGGGTATGGTTCTCAATCAGGGACAGCTGTCTATCGTTGTCTCTGATTGAGAACCATACTTAGGTAGCTCTTACCCACATGGGTTTTGTGGGTAGTTATTTTCTGTTTAGTGTGTTTTTCACCTGACGGAGCTGTTTCGGTGGTTTCTTTTGTTCCTTGTTGTATTTAGTGTTCAGTTTATTAAAATAATGATGAACATCTCCAACGCTGCATCTTGGTCCTCACCTTCTTCCACCAACGGTGGTTACAGGAGCGGTCTTCTGGTCAGGCTCCGTAGACGGGCACATCACGCACCGCTCCCGAGCATACTACTAGCCAATGTCCAGTCTCTTGACAACAAGGTAGACGAAATCTGAGCAAGAGTTGCCTTCCAGAGAGACATCAGAGACTGTAAGGTTCTTTGTTTCACGGAAACATGGCTCACTAGGTACAGCCACCTGGTTTCTTCATGCATCGCACCGGCAGAAACAAGCATCTCTCTGTTAAGAAGAAGGGCGGGGGTGTATGCCTTATGATTAACGAGATGTGGTGTAATCATAACAACATACAGGAACTCAAGTCCATTTGTTCACCTGACCTAGAATTCCTTACAATCAAATGCCGACCGCATTTTCTACCAAGAGAATTCTCTTCGATGATAATCACAGTCGTGTATATTCCCCCCAAGCAGACACATCGACGGCCCTGAAAGAACTTAATTTGACTCTCATTCGCGCAAAACTGAAAGCGCGAACCACTGCTTTTAATCAGGGCAAGGTGACCGGAAATAATGACCGAATACAAACAGTGTAGCTATTCCCTCCACAAGGCAATCAAATAAGCTAAGCGTCAGTATAGAGACAAAGTAGAGTCGCAATTCAACGGCTCAGACACGTGTATGTGGCAGGGTCTACAGTCAATCACGGACTACAAAAGAAAAACCAGCCCCGTCGCGGACCACAATGTCTTGCTCCCAGACAGACTAAACAACTTCTTTGCTCGCTTTGAGGACAATACAGTGCCACTGACACGGTTCTCTACCAAAACCTGCGGGCTCTCCTTCACTGTAGCCAACATGAGTAAAACATTTAAACGTGTTTGCCCTCGCAAGGCTGCAGGACCAGACGGCGTCCCTAGCCGCGTCCTCAGAGCATGTGCAGACCAGCCTGCTGGTGTGTTTACGGACATATTCAATCAATCCCTATCCCAGTCTGCTGTTCCCACATGCTTCAAGAGGGCCACCATTGTTTCTGTTCCCAAGAAAGCTAAGGTAACTGAGCTAAATGACTACCACCCCGTAGCACTCACTTCAGTCATCATGAAGTGCTTTGAGAGACTAGTCAAGGACCATATCACCTCCACCCTACCTGAAACCCTAGACCCACTACAATTTGCTTACTGCCCCAAAAGGTCCACAGACAACGCAATCACAATCACACTGCACACTGCACACTGCCCTAACCCATCTGGACAAGAGGAATACCTATGTAAGAATGCTGTTCATCAACTACTGCTCAGCATTTAACACCATAGTACCCTCCAAACCCGCCCTGTGTAACTGGGTCCTTGACTTCCTGACGGGACGCCCCCAGGTGGTGAGGGTAGGAAACAACATCTCCACCCGCTGATCCTCAACACTGGGGACACACAAGGGTGCGTTCTGTTCACCCACGACTGCGTGGCCATGCACACCTCCAACTCTATCATCAAGTTTGCAGACGACACTACAGTGGTAGGCTTGATTACCAACAATGACGAGATGGCCTACAGGGAGGAGGTGAGGGCCCTCAGAGTGTGGTGTCAGGATAACAACCTCACACTCAATGTCAACAAAACAAAGGAGATGATCGTGGACTTCAGGAAACAGCAGAGGGAGCACCCCCCTATCCACATCTACGGGAGAGTAGTGGAGAGGATGGAAAGTTTTATGTTCCTTGGCGTACACATCACAGACAAACTGAAATGGTCCACCCACACAGACAGCGTGGTGAAGAAGGCGCAGAAACACTCACAAACTTTTACAGATGCATCCTGTCGGGCTGTATCACCGTCTGGTATGGCAACTGCTCTGCCCATAACCGTAAGGCTCTCCAGAGGGTCTCCAGAGGGTCGTGAGGTCTGCGTAACGCATCACTGGGGGCAAACTACCTGCCCTCCAGGACACCTACAACACCCGATGTCACAGGAAAGCTAAAAAGATCATCAAGGACAACAACCACCTGAGCCACCGCCTGTTCACCCCGCTATCATCCAGAAGGTCAGTACAGGTGCATCAAAGGGGGACCGAGAGACTGAAAAACAGCCTCTATCTCAAGGCCTGTTAAACAGCCATCACTAACATTGAGTGGCTGCTGCCAACATACTGACTCAACTCTAGCTACTTTAATCATGGAAACATTTATGTAATAAATGTATCACTAGCCACTTTAAACAATGCCACTTTATATATTGTTTACATACCCTACATTACTCATCTCATATGTATAAACTGTACTCTATACCATCTACTGCATCTTGCCTATGCCGTTCGGCCATCAGTCATTCATATATCTTTATGTACATGTTCTTATTTATTCCTTTACACTTACGTGTATAAGGTCATTTTTGTGAAATTGTTAGGTTGGATTACTTGTTAGATATTAGTGCATGCTCGGAACTAGAAGCACAAGCATTTCGCTACACTCGCATTAACCTCTGCTAACCATGTGTATGTGACAAATATAATTTGATTTGATTTGAATATGAGACCAAATACTAAACTTTTGAGTACTTTAATACACTATAAGTGAATTTGTCCCTATATTTATGACACCTTCAAATGGGGGTACTAGATACATAAAGTGAGTTCATTTCTAGACGGTAAAACTGACTTGTATGAAAATACCCTTAAAAGAAGGTGACACTCTGTACTGTTGCCTCATGTGAAACATTTGATCTTAAATCCGAAATGCTGGAGTTTATAAAAGCTTTAGCTTCACCGTCCGAATAAATACGGAGTGGAGTGTATGCCATGGCCATGAAGCAGCGTTTCCCAAACGTAATAATCAACTCATTACCGGCTCTGTTTAAATGTGCACCCCTTGGGGAAACAGCCAAAAAGGCTATAGTCTGTTCCACATACATTAAGGCTCATATGAAGAAAACACAGGCCCGATATGATGTAATATTTATGTATAGTCATATTATTATCAGTGGCGTAGTGGAGGTTTAACACATATAAACACATATTGTAAAAAAAAATGCATTGAATATATAGGAAGTGTTAATTTATTCACCACCAAGGGTGATCAGCGTTTACACAACACATTTTTTTTTTATCACTACTGTACATTTCTGATTATTACTGTATGTTTAATATAATATTATTCAAACAGAGCAGGTGTTTCCTGCATGGTGGTGCCATTCTCTGTCTCCACACTGCTGCTCTTACTGCCATCTGCTTTGAAAGAGATGGAGGAAGGAGAGAGAGTTGGGGAGAGATGAAGGTGTTAGAGAGAGAGAGAGAGAGAGAGAGAGAGAGAGAGAGAGAGAGAGAGAGAGGGAGAGAGAGAGAGAGAGAGAGGAGAGAGAGATGGAGGAAGGAGAGAGAGATGGAGGGAGGAGAGAGAGATGGAGGAAGGAGAGAGAGATGGAGGAAGGAGAGAGAGATGGAGGGAGGAGAGAGAGATGGAGAAAGGAGAGAGTTGGGGAGAGAGAGAGAGAGAGAGAGAGAGAGAAAGAAAGAGAGAGAGAGAGAAAGTGAGGAGGAAGGGACTGTGAGAGCGAAAGGTGGGGAGAGATAAATGAGAGAGGGAGAGAGAATGAGGGAGAGAAAGAGAAAGAGGGGAGGAAGGGCTTGTGAGAGAGAGACGTGAGGAAAAATAAACAGGAGAGATAGAGAGAGAGATAGAGAGAGAGAGAGAGAGAGTGGTGTGTGTTCAGGCAGTTGGGCCTGTCCTCATTCACTTTGATCTGGACTGTGTTTCCATGCCATAGGGCCTGTCATCATTCACTTTGATCTGGACTGTGTGTTTCCAGGCAGTAGGGCTGTCCTCATTCACTATGAACTGGACTGTGTGTTTCCAGGCAGTAGGGCCTGTCCTCATTCACTATGAACTGGACTGTGTGTTTACAGGCAGTAGGGCCTGTCATCATTCACTTTGATCTGGACTGTGTGTTTCCAGGCAGTAGGGCCTGTCCTCATTCACTATGAACTGGACTGTGTGTTTCCAGGCAGTAGGGCCTGTCCTCATTCACTTGATCTGGACTGTGTGTTTACAGGCAGTAGGGCCTGTCCTCATTCACTATGAACTGGACTGTGTGTTTACAGGCAGTAGGGCCTGTCATCATTCACTATGAACTGGACTGTGTGTTCAGGCAGTAGGGCCTGTCTCATTCACTATGAACTGGACTGGTGTTACAGGCAGTAGGGCCTGTCCTCATTCACTATGAACTGGACTGTGTGTTTACAGGCAGTAGGGCCTGTCCTCATTCACTATGAACTGGACTGTGTGTTTACAGGCAGTAGGGCCTGCCCTCATTCACTATGAACTGGACTGTGTGTCTACAGGCAGTAGGGCCTGTCCTCATTCACTATGAACTGGACTGTGTGTTTACAGGCAGTAGGGCCTGTCATCATTCACTATGAACTGGACTGTGTGTTTCCAGGCAGTAGGGCCTGTCATCATTCACTATGAACTGGACTGTGTGTTTACAGGCAGTAGGGCTGTCATCATTCACTGATCTGGACTGTGTGTTTCCAGGCAGTAGGGCCTGTCCTCATTCACTATGAACTGGACTGTGTGTTTCCAGGCAGTAGGGCCTGTCCTCATTCACTTGATCTGGACTGTGTGTTTCCAGGCAGTAGGGCCTGTCATCATTCACTATGAACTGGACTGTGTGTTTACAGGCAGTAGGGCCTGTCCTCATTCACTATGAACTGGACTGTGTGTTTACAGGCAGTAGGGCCTGTCCTCATAACTGGATGTTTACACAGTAGGGCTGTCATTCACTGAACTGGTGTGTGTTCCAGGCAGTAGGGCCTGTCCTCATTCACTATGAACTGGACTGTGTGTTTACAGGCAATAGGCCTGCCATCATTCACTATGAACTGGACTGTGTGTTTCCAGGCAGTAGGGCCTGTCCTCATTCACTTTGAACTGGACTGTGTGTTTAAGGCAGTAGGGCTGTCATCATTCACTATGAACTGGACTGTGTGTTTCCAGGCAGTAGGGCCTGTCCTCATTCACTATGAACTGGACTGTGTGTTTACAGGCAGTAGGGCCTGTCCTCATTCACTATGAACTGGACTGTGTGTTTACAGGCAGTAGGGCCTGTCCTCATTCACTTTGATCTGGACTGTGTGTTTCCAGGCAGTAGGGCCTGTCTCATTCACTATGAACTGGACTGTGTGTTTACAGGCAGTAGGGCCTGTCCTCATTCACTATGAACTGGACTGTGTGTTTACAGGCAGTAGGGCTGTCCTCATTCACTTTGAACTGGACTGTGTGTTTACAGGCAGTAGGGCCTGTCCTCATTCACTATGAACTGGGCTGTGTGTTTCCAGGCAGTAGGGCCTGTCCTCATTCACTATGAACTGGACTGTGTGTTTACAGGCAGTAGGGCCTGTCCTCATTCACTATGAACTGGACTGTGTGTTTCCAGGCAGTAGGGCCTGTCCTCATTCACTATGAACTGGACTGTGTGTTCCAGGCAGTAGGGCCTGCCCTCATTCACTATGAACTGGACTGTGTGTTTACAGGCAGTAGGGCCTGTCCTCATTCACTATGAACTGGACTGTGTGTTTACAGGCAGTAGGGCCTGTCCTCATTCACTATGAACTGGACTGTGTGTTTCCAGGCAGTAGGGCCTGTCCTCATTCACTTTGAACTGGACTGTGTGTTTACAGGCAGTAGGGCCTGTCATCATTCACTATGAACTGGACTGTGTGTTTCCAGGCAGCAGCAACAGCGTGACTTCAGATCATTAGAAAACTTCACCAAAAGACACAAAACACACCTGAAAGTATTTCTGCAGTAATGTAAATACCACAGGAGTCCTCTTACATGTGGGAACTTTACAGTCCTGTTAATAAAACAACCATGAACAGGTAGGCTCTCCACCTCAGTTATGAACATCAGAAACAACAAGTCCAACAACTAATGCTAGCCTGAATGAGATGAGCTAAAATCTAACAGGGAACATTTAGATAAATGCTCTCAAACTTTTTCAGCTATTTAACAGTCAAAATATCAGCACTAGCTGGCCACCAGAGACTCTGGGTTCGCGCCAGGCTCTGTCGCTGCCGGCCGCGCCCGGAGGTCTGTGGGGCGACGCACAATTGGCCTAGCGTCGTCCGGGTTAGGGAGGGTTTGGCCGGTAGGGATATCCTTGTCTCATCGCGCACCAGCGACTCCTGTGGCGGGCCGGGCACAGTGCACACTAACCAAGGTCACCAGGTGCACAGTGTTTCCTCCGACACAATGCTCCGGCTGGCTTCGGGGTTGAATGCTCGGTGTGTTAAGAAGCAGTGCGGCTTGGTTGGGTTGTGTTTCAGAGGACACATGACTTTCGACCTTTGTCTCTCCCGAGCCCGTACGGAAGTTGTAGCGATGAGACAAGATAGTAACTACTAACAATTGGATACCACGAAATTGGGGAGAAAAAAGGGGGTAAAATTCAATTTTTTAACAAAAAAAACAAATTAAATGTCATTTAAAAAAAGTAAAAAGTAAAAATAGAAAAAATAAACAAAAATCTAAATCGGTTGTTGCTTAAACGATGGGAATAAATAGTAAGTACCTGCTTGCCTGCCGATGCATGCTGTCCCAACAAAGTACCAAGCTAACTGGCTAAAGTTGGCTAGAATGCTAGCTACTTCCAGAAGAAATGAGAGAACACCTCACTCTGCCCATTTGACTTGCCCTAGCAGAGCTGGTTAGGCTGTTTACATGTTATCTAGAAACAGTGTCCCAAGTGGATGCAGTAAACATGTGCCAAGCAGACATTGCTATGATTTACAATGATAACAATATTTTTGGGACTACCGAGAATTGTATAGTGAATTAATTAATGAATCAGCATTGACCTGCATCCACCTATTCTAGTGTACGTCATGGAGATTGAAAAATAGAACCCATTTTTTTTAAACTCTTATAAAGTCGGTTTTGTGCTTTAAACTGGGTATTGAATTATTTTACTGATATTATTGTCTGTTTGTTTCACATCTACAAAGTAGCTAAAAACGCTGTCAGTTCCACTTTAAGATACTATTGTAATATTGATGTACTGTACATTAAGAGACTATTGTAATATTGATGTACTGTACATTAAGAGACTATTGTAATATTGATGTACTGTACATTAAGAGACTATTGTAATATTGATGTACTGTACATTAAGAGACTATTGTAATATTGATGTACTATGTACTATTGTAATATTGATGTACTATGTACTATTGTAATATGATGTACTGTACATTAAGAGACTATTGTAATATTGATGTACTATGTACTATTGTAATATTGATGTACTATGTACTATTGTAATATTGATGTACTGTACATTAAGAGACTATTGTAATATTGATGTACTATGTACTATTGTAATATTGATGTACTGTACATTAAGAGACTATTGTAATATTGATGTACTATGTACTATTGTAATATTGATGTACTCTACATAAGAGACTATTGTAATATTGACGTACTGTACATTAAGAGACTATTGTAATATTGATGTACTATGTACTATTGTAATATTGATGTACTGTACATTAAGAGACTATTGTAATATTGATGTACTGTACATTAAGAGACTATTGTAATATTGATGTACTATGTACTATTGTAATATTGATGTACTGTACATTAAGAGACTATTGTAATATTGATGTACTATGTACTATTGTAATATTGATTACTGTACATTAAGAGACTATTGTAATATTGATGTACTGTACATTAAGATACTATTGTAATATTGATGTACTATGTACTATTGTAATATTGATGTACTGTACATTAAGAGACTATTGTAATATTGATGTACTACATTAAGAGACTATTGTAATATTGATGTACTATGTACTATTGTAATATGATGTACTCTACATTAAGAGACTATTGTAATATTGATGTACTATGTACTATTGTAATATTGATGTACTGTACATTAAGAGACTATTGTAATATTGATGTACTGTACATTAAGAGACTATTGTAATATGGTGTACTGTACATTAAGATACTATTGTAATATTGATGTACTGTACATAAGAGACTATTGTAATATTGATGTACTCTACATTAAGAGACTATTGTAATATTGGTGTACTGTACATTAAGATACTATTGTAATATTGATGTACTGTACATTAAGAGACTATTGTAATATTGATGTACTACATTAAGAGACTATTGTAATATTGATGTACTCTACATTAAGAGACTATTGTAATATTGTACTGTACATTAAGATACTATTGTAATATTGATGTACTGTACATTAAGAGACTATTGTAATATTGATGTACTCTACATGATACTATTGTAATATTGATGTACTACATTAGTACTATTGTAATATTGATGTACTCTACATTAAGAGACTATTGTAATATGATGTACTGTACTAAGAGACTATTGTAATATTGATGTACTCTACATTAAGAGACTATTGTAATATTGATGTACTGTACATTAAGGTACTATTGTAATATTGGTGACTCTACATTAAGAGCCTGTTGTAATACTGATGGTGTACATGGTGTGTGTGTCATCTACATGTGGACATTTGCCTGGGAAGTCGAAGCGTATTGGTGTGTGTGTGTGTGTGTGTGTGTGTGTGTGTGTGTGTGTGTGTGTCCCTCTGGACTTTCCAAGGCTGATATCCAAATCCTTCAAATGATACGCCCACGCAAATCATTTTTTCAAAACAAAGTTCAGTATTTATTTCTTTATATAATGTTGCCTCTTTCCTTCCACAGTGAGAAAGATGACAGCAGAAGACAACTCAATCTCCTCACACAGTCAAGTAGACACCAAAATATTGTTTTTTCACACATACATACACTCTCTCCACTCTCTCACTAGGTCAAACAGGCAGGTTTCATTTACAGTCCAATCACTGGGTAAAATGGTATGACTGGGGCTTTGGTCGTCTGAAAGTGACCTGACTGCCATGGCCACAGAAGAGCACCGAGGCCCAGTTTGACCTCACCCTAATGGCTGACATATATGGACGGACACAGTGTTACCACAGCAGGACAGAACACAAACCAATCCCTGGACTCTATTATTAGTGAACAGCGTATTGTTGAGTCCATAGAATCCTGTTTCTATGGTTGACTCACATGTATTGAAAGGCTGTTTCCCCAAGGGCACCTTACTCCCTATTTAGTGGTCTACGTTTGAATGAGGCCCATGCATAGGGGACAGGTGCCATTTGGGATTCATCCCAAAATCTCCAACTGATTAACATAGGTAATGCTTTTCTTTAAAAGCGAGGTGATTTTAGAAAGCACAATCTATGTAACTACTGTAACAGAAATAGATTGGGATGACATTACATGGAGCTGCAAGACTCTGTCTGTGTGTCTGTCTGTCTGTCTGTATCTCTCTCTCTTTCTCTGTCTGTCTGTTTCTCACCACTTAGTCTAGAAACTCATAACATAAGGTGTGTGTGTGTGTGGTGTGCGCGTGCGTGTGTGTGTGTGTGTGTGTGTGTGTGTGTGTGTGCCTCTGTTCTCCTCCTACTCATACCCTATCTCAACCTTCCTTGCCCTCTTCACCTCTACTGAAAACATCTATGTAAAAGGAACGGTCTCTCTCCTCCCTCCCTCCTTCCTCCCCTCTTTCTCTCTCTCTCCTTCTTCCTTCCACTCCCTCCTTTAATTTCTCTCTCTCTTCAGAGGGATGGAGCACGCAGGGGTGAGTGCTTTACAGAAACAGGTGACCGGTAGGATAAAGAAAGGAAGAGAGAGAGACAGAGAGAGAGGGGAAGAAGGAGGAGGGAGGGAGGGATGATTCGTCAGCACGCCTACCCACCCTCCTACAAAGCCTTGTAGAAACTCAGACAAAACGAGTAGGAGGAAAGGAAGAGGAGAGGAAGTCTGTTTTTGGTCACCTCCTCAGAGGTCCTCCTCCTTTCTCTGACGTTGCTTCAGCTGTCCGCCAATCAGATTCCAGTCTCTCTTTTAAACTGTCTTCCGTCGATCACTGGTCGCCAAGGCATGAATAGGTCAGTCAGTCTGTCTCTGTCAGCAAGTCAAGGAATTATGTCTCTCTGTGAGTCAGCAAAGTCTGTGAGTGACAATTTGGTCCCTCTGTTGTTCTGTCCATCTGTCAATCAATCTCAGTAAAGCCACAATGTAACTCTCCTTGTCTCTCCCTGCTGGAAAGCTGCCAGGCTTTTCCATCCATTCATTTTGTGCCAGGATCTCTGAGCTCAGTAGTCCAGAACAGTCCTATTGGAATAATATGGCTGGTCAATCACTAGTCGGTCTTATTGGTTTGGACTGTCCAGTCCAGTCCAGTCATCACGTGTGCCATTCTATGTCTCTTTCAGTTCCACTTCTAGATCTCTTCTTGAGTTCTATGCAGTTCAGTTACTGGTTGATTCTTCTGTGTTGAACTAAGTTGATTCTTCTGAGTTGAACTAAGTTGATTCTGCTTAGTTGATGTGGGGAGGGGGAGTATTAGACTAGAGATATTGGAGTGGGTATGGTTGTCGGAATTGAGGGGCTGAGTTGAAAACACTTAATTTGTTTGTTTACTCATCATCAGTTTTTGGCTATAGGACTAACAAGCAGTCATGGGCTCCGTCTGAAATGGCGCCCTGTTTCCTATGTAGTGCACTACTTTCACCTTCCAAAGAAGTGAGTGAGCATTCCAAGAGAGAGAACAAATTACTTAAAGAGATCAATTATTGATCAAGTAAAATCAGTTTGAAACACAACAGCTGCTGCACCCAAAGAAAAGTCTCACAAATGTTATTCAGAATCTCAAGAGGTCTTTTTATCTCTCACGCATTCCGTCAATGACATCACAAACAAACAGCAATAGCCAATCAGAACAGCGACTGACACTGCCAGACAGGAAGCATCCTTCCCCTGTGGCTTCTATGGTGATGATGTCATATTTACAGGACATGAAGTTATACAAAAAACTGAACTTGAATACCTGAAGTGATTGCTTGTCTCTCCTATTAAGTATCTCATGGTCAAAGGCCAGTACTGTCATTTTCTCTCTCTTTCTTTCTTTCGTTCTTTCTTCATTTCACCGTGTCTCAAATTCCTTTGCTTTATTTATATTGCCTGCGCTGTCCTTGCTCCCTCTCTTCCGTTCTCTTTATTATTGAGAATCTCGACAACCCTCTCTCCCTCGCTCTCTGTCCTTTCCTGTTGCCCTTTCTTCTCTCTCTTCTCTTCCACCCTCTCTGTCCTCTAGCTTCTTCTTTGGTAACTTTTTAACTCATCACTCTCTCTGCCTTTCTGTCTCTCTACCTTTACATATCTCTCTACATATCCTCTCTCTGTGTGTCTTTCTCTCTCTCTACCTTTACATATCTCTCTACATATCCTCTCTCTGTGTGTCTTTCTCTCTCTCTACCTTTACATATCTCTCTACATATCCTCTCTCTGTGTGTCTTTCTCTCTCTACCTTTACATATCTCTCTACATATCCTCTCTCACCTTCTCGTACTCTGGTGACTGCCTCTCTTTCATCCCTCTTTTCTCTCTCCCCTTAGCGATTTCTCTGTAAACAATCCATTATAAAGTAGGCATCGTGGTAGACAACATATAAGAAGGAAATCCCAACTGCACTGCACCATCAAGTACACCCACCTATTTACAGTACAGTTGTCAGAGTTAGTACAACAGTAGAAATGTAGATACTGTCGTAACTGTAATCGTAGCACTTGTAGTAGCAGACGTGTTCTGAATAGTAGTAGTCGTAACATGCATGTAATCGCCGTAGCACTTGTAGTAGCAGACGTGTCTGAATAGTAGTAGTCGTAACATGCATGTAATCGTCGTAGCACTTGTAGTAGTAATATTCCTCCAAGTGACAACAGTTGTAGCATTCGCAACAGTAAGTAGCACTGGTGTTCGCTGTAGAGCGTTACAGGTGACCCTGACCCCTGATTGCAGGCGTCGTCACGGCAACCAACACACCAGACAGGTGAGATGCACCTGTTGTAGTAACAGCCTTGGTTGACTACTGTACTGTACTATATTGTACTATGTACAATAGTGTACTATGTACTGTCAGCCATTGTTGTTTAACCCTGCATTAAGTTAGAAGTAACAATCTAAACCCCCCCCTTTGTATCCCCTGCTGTCCTGTACTACTGACAGAGGTTATCCAGTAGGACATCAGAGGGTTAACTAGGGAGGTACAGAGTCTTTAACAAGGGGTTCCCCATGCCCTGAGAGGGGCTGGGGCGAAGACAGGAACGGGAAGTGGGTACTCAGTCTGATTCAGCCAAATATGAGGTGTAGATTGATGGAGAGAGAGAGAGGAGAGATGAGTGAGAGAGAGAGGGGAGAGTGAGGGGAGTGAGAGAGGATGATGGAGGTGGAGGAGGAGTTGGGAGGGAGGCCATCGAAGTCAGGCGGACACTCGAGCTCGAAGCATCGCAGCGTGGTGCCGGCGTCCTCGTTCCCATAGTTCGCCCAGTACTCTCAGCGTCGAGTTTGGGTAGGGCTGCCTCTTCCTCACCGAGCTCGTACTTGACGTTGGTGGAGGACACGATGGGTGGGTTGTTCTTTCCTTGGGGGAACGGGAAGGCCTTGATGGTCTCGGAGCTCTTCTCGAACACTGCCTTGGTCTGGGACTGGGGCTTGTGCTTGGAGAACCACCATCTTGTCTTGGTGCTGAAGGTCCTCGTGGTGGAGCCGGCCAGGGTGCCAGGGTCGGGGAGAGGGCAGAGGGCGAAGTCCATCTCACGGAGGAAGCGGAGGTCCATCCCGCGGCGGGGGGACGGGGAGGAACACAACAGCTCGGACGATGAGACGCGGGCGCCACGGAACCACTCCCACAGGGGGAGGGCCTCGCAGCCACAGGACCAGGGGTTCCCATTGAGACGGAGGAACTCGATGCCCTGGGTGTCACGGAGAGCCTGGCCGGGGAGCTCAGCCAATGAGTTGTTGAACAGGAAGAGCATGGTGAGGCGTCCGAGGTCGCGGAACGCCCTGCGGTTAACCTGGCGCACACGGTTGTCGTGGAGAAGAAGGCGGTCCAGGTTGACCAGGCCACGGAACACGTTCTCCGACAGAGTACGGATACGGTTTCCATGCAAGAAAAGCTGGCTCAGGTTGATGAGGTCAGAGAAGAGGGTCATCCTGGAGGAAGTGGAGCTGGTTCTCCTACAAGGACGAAACAGGAAACAGGAAGAGGAAGTGGTCAGGTGGGATCAGGTGATGATGGGCTACATCTCAGTAGTGGTGAGGTGAGAAACATTTGCACCTTCCACTAAGGGCATCTCATAACTATCACTGATGCAGCATGATTTGAATCATGATACAACATGATGTAATTGTGATTGTGATTATATAAAATGATGTAATTTTCACAGCTATGAGAATTCCTGTAGTGTGTGTGTGTATGCGTGTTGTGTGTGTTTTCATATGTGCCCATGTGTGCATGAATATATGTGTACTGCCCCTACCTGCAGGTAGAGGAACTGCAGGCTGTACAGCTTGTGGAACAGGTCGTGGGGCAGGGCGGTGAGCTTGCAGCGGTGCATGTGGAGACTCTGGAGTTTCTCCAGGCCCCTGAAGGCGCCTCCTTCCAGCCTGCGCAGGTGAGAGTTGTCCCCCAGGTCCAGCTCCTCTAGATCCCTCAGCTCACTGAAGGAGCCAGCCTCGATCCACGTGATGTTGTTGGAGAACAGCCACAGGACCTATAGGGGAGAGGGGAGGAGGGAGACGAGGAGGAGGGAGAGTGTGAATATCAATATGTATTCTAGGGTCAGGTATTATTCTATGGTCATATTGTAGGTAAGACTCTGGACTCAAACTCAAAAAGAAAAACAAGGGTTAGGAGCAAAGAGAGGCAGAGAGAGAGAGAGAGAGAGAGGGCAAAAGAATCACACACTCAAACACCCGCCATGTCTCCTTTAAACAATCTATAGTCTCTTACCTGAGTCCCGAAGCCGAAAGAGCCAACTCTGAGCTCCGTAATTCGGTTGTTCTGTAGGAACACACGCTGCGAGTCGTAGGGCACGCCGACGGGCACGGAGGTGAAGTTCTGCGCCTGGCAGCTCACGGTCATGGGAGTCGGGTAGCACACGCATAGATGCGGGCACGCCGCCGACGGACCGGGCTTGCCGAGGACCAGCCACACCACCAGCCACAGGGAGAGTCCGCCTGGGAGAGAGAGGGAAGCGGGAGAGAAGTGAGTCTAGATGTGGGGTCGGGAAGGCGAAGCTAGCGGGAGCTGTCCGATAGCTGTGGTTCTGAAACTGTTTGGTGGTGGCCCGGATGGCAAACTGCTGCTGGAAATGTGGCAATTGAATCCCAATACAGCTGTTCAGTCAAATCTCAGATCACAATCAAAGTGTTGCTTTATGTACCAAAGTAGTAATGGATGCAGTAATAGTTTTTTTCTCCCCAACATCCGTTTAAATTGTCACGTTTGAATACGGAGATATGAGGAAAAGATAGCCGGAGCTGTCCAGTAACAACGGTGCTGAAACCGTTGACGCAGACACTCAACTGCTGCACTAAAACCACATTGCTACCTTCAGTTGATGCCAAATACTTTATGCAAAGCCTTTGTCTAATCTGAATACCTAAAATGTATCATTTTGAAATTGTTGAAAACATTCGCAAAATATCATCATATTGGTGGAATGAGATTGTCATTTTAATACTGATTAAACAATTCACGCTCAATTTAGACAATATGGAAGCTCATAATCAGTAAAGATTACAGCATCATGAGCCCATATGATGACAGAGATGACGTCTGATCACTTTAGAAGGCGTGATTGAGTAACCAAGTCTGTGCGTAAAACTGCCTGTCTCTCTTTGCTTGCGTAAGGCATTACGCACGGCAGTATCTCAAAGTAAACCCAGTAAATTGCATCTAAAACTATTACAAACATATTAAAAGTCTAAGTTAAGTTCCATATCTTACACAGGCGATATCTGTCTATTGAATAGTCGAAAATTAGGCCTACATCATAAAGTCAAATCAAAGTACAATCATAGCAAAATTGCAAGTTTAAAACGTCCCGTACTAAATCTATTTTACAAACGTATTGGAATTACAATCCATGTTGATGGCTGCATCTAACATGGCTGCAAAGCACGCATTTTGTTTAAATATTATCTGTGAATCGTGCATTCCATTGCTAACTGGGTGAATGATTACCAAACTATCAAATCAGATACTTTCTCAAAGTCATAGCAGCCTAACTAACGCACAACACCTCTTACACTATTACATCAGAAGACAAACAGAATATAACGGGAAACCGTTAGAAAAGTGGTAGAAATAGGTCAACTGGAGGAAGGATTCTCAAAACTATCAAGTAAGATAGTTTCTAAAAGTCATAGTAACTCGTGCACAACAGTATAAACCAATAGATGGTGGTAAGAAAATCCGTAGAAACTTACTTTTGCAGGTGCGCATGAATGAGCATTGTCTGCTCCGAGCGGTTGTAGGGGTGTCCATTTCAAACCAAAGCCGAAAGCGAGTTAGCTTGAGAGGGTAAAATACTGCCTGCTATCTCCGCTGACTGGTACTCTGGACGATTGGTTCCCGAGTCGGAGCGACTGAGAGAGTACCGAATGTTGGCTCCCGGTGTCCCATTTATACTCGAGAATCCCGTTAGCGCCTACGGTTGTGGGCACCACGGAATCCCCTACGTCACGGGCCAAGATCGAGGGAGGGGGGTAATTGACAGAAGAGAAAAAACGGAAAGAGGAGGGGCCGTGCACTGTGCGTGCGGGTGATGAGAGGATTCTTGGAGAGACCGCGCGCGCAACCGCAGATAGCCTAGAGGACAGCGCTCCAAGATAGAGAAAGGAGTAGATTCAGACAGAGTCACGCTGGAGGGAGGGATGGAGTGAGTGATTGAGTGAGTGAGAGGAAGGAGGGAGGTAGGTACGTAGGCACGATGCCCGGTAATGACTGCGCTTTGTGGAGGAGCGGAGGACGGATAGAGAAAGCAGCACTAGGTTCGCTGCCTGGCTCGCGATCAGAAGCCTCTATGGTCTGTTTCCGGGCGGCAACGGCACGCCTCAGAGAGAGGGGGGATAGAGAGATGAATGGAGAGCGAGAGAATAGAAGGAAGAGAGAAGAAAAGAGATCAGTGGGATTAAAACCAAATCTGAATAAACAGACGGGGGGGGGGGGGGGGGGGGGGGGGGGGACATTTACCTACTGCCAAAGGGAGGTTGTCGCACAGACATTTCTGAATGAATAATTCTACTTAGCCTATAAGGAGTGGAGACTTAGTAAATAAAACCCACAACACTCTCATATGTGCCGAAGTAGTTGGTGACATGTGACATGAGACAGGAATGAATGAGTAGTCTTAGATATTATGAGTGGGACACATTCAGGTTGAGATACAGAAGGATTTTGGAATGTGAAGGTGGGGGTTCTAACGATATAATTGGGATTATCATTATATGGATCCAACTGGCTAATTGGTAAAACTCAGAACGTTTTGGTGTAACTGGTCTGTCCAGCATAGTGTTTTGCTCATTTGGTGCTGTATACTTTCAAGCCAACCCAATGACAACCCTTGAAGACTGACTTGCTTTAGCTCTCTAGGCTTTAGTTCAGCGGACTAACACAGTCTTGTGGTGGACAGGAGACCCAGTCGGCTACATACAGACGGACATGTAAAGAGACAAACAGACAAAGGTAGACAGACAGGCTTTAGCTCAGCGGGCTAACTCAGTCTTGTGACATGCAGGAGACCCGGATTCCCCTGCCTCTCCCACACTATCAGCTGAGTGTGTTAGTTCCCTAGGCTTTAGCTCAGCAGGCAAACACAGTCTTGTGGAACTCAGAAGACCCAGATTCTAACCCCAGTCAGTCACATGTAAAGAGATAAAGGAACCGTCAGTTAGTCAGATGAAGGAACAGTCAGTTTAACAGATAAAGGAACAGTCAGTTAACAGATGACGGAACAGTCAGTTAATCAGATGAAGGAACAGTCAGTTTAACAGTCAAAGGAACAGCCAGTTAATCAGATAAAGGAACAGTCAGTTTAACAGATGAAGGAACAGTCAGTTTAACAGATGAAGGAACAGCCAGTTAAACAGATAAAGGAACAATCAGTTTAACAGATGACGGAACAGTCAGTTAATCAGATGAAGGAACAGTCAGTTTAACAGTCAAAGGAACAGCCAGTTAATCAGATAAAGGAACAGTCAGTTAATCAGATGAAGGAACAGTCAGTTCAACAGATGAAGGAACAGTCAGTTCAACAGGTGAAGGAACAGTCAGTAATCAGATAAAGGAACAGTCAGTTAATCAGATAAAAGAACAGTCAGTTCAACAGTGAAGGAACAGTCAGTTCAACAGTGAAGGAACAGCCAGTTAATCAGATATAGAACAGTCAATTAATCAGATAAAGGAACAGTCAGTTAATCAGATGAAGGAACAGTCAGTTAATCAGATAAAGGAACAGTCAGTTAATCAGATAAAGGAACAGTCAGTTCAACAGATAAAGGAACAGTCAGTTAATCAGAAAAAGAACAGTCAGTTAACAGGGAAGGAACAGTCAGTTTAACAGATAAAGGAACAGCCAGTTAATCAGATATATGAACAGTCAATTAATCAGATAAAGGAACAGTCAGTTAATCAGATGAAGGAACAGTCAGTTAAACAGATAAAGGAACAGTCAGTTAATCAGATGAAGGAACAGTCAGTTCAACAGATGAAGGAACAGTCAGTTTAACAGATAAAGGAACAGCCCGTTAATCAGATGAAGGAACAGTCAGTTAATAAGATAAAGGAACAGTCAGTTAATCAGATGAAGGAACAGTCAGTTCAACAGATAAGGAACAGTCAGTTAATCAGATGAAGGAACAGTCAGTTCAACAGATGAAGGAACAGTCAGTTAATCAGATATATGAACAGACAGTTAATCAGATGAAGGAACAGTCAGTTTACAGATAAAGGAACAGTCAGATTAACAGATAAAGGAACAGTCAGTTCAACAGATAAAGGAACAGTCAGTTTAACAGATAAAGGAACAGTCAGTTTAACAGATAAAGGAACAGCCAGTTAATCAGAAGAGGAACAGTCAGTTTCAGATGAAGGAACAGTCAGTTAACAGATGAAGGAACAGCCAGTTAAACAGATAAAGGAACAGTCAAATCAGATGAAGGAACAGTCAGTTAATCAGATGAAGGAACAGTCTGTTAATCATATAAAGGAACAGTCAGTTAATAAGATAAAGGAACAGCCACCTATTCAGATGAAGGAACAGTCAGTTAATCAGATAAAGGAACAGTCAGTTAATCAGATAAAGGAACAGTCAGTTAACAGATAAAGGAACAGTCAGTTAATCAGATAAAGGAACAGTCAGTTAACAGTCAAAGGAACAGTCAGTTAATCATATGAAGGAACAGTCAGTTAATCAGATGAAGGAACAGTCAGTTAATCAGATAAAGGAACAGTCAGTTTAACAGATGAAGGAACAGTCAGTAATCAGATAAAGGAACAGTCAGTTTAACAGATGAAGGAACAGCCACCTAATCAGATGAAGGAACAGTCAGTTAATCAGATAAAGGAACAGTCAGTTTAACAGATGAAGGAACAGCCACCTAATCAGATGAAGGAACAGTCAGTTAATCAGATAAAGGAACAGTCAGTTTAACAGATGAAGGAACAGCCACCAAATCAGATGAAGGAACAGCCCGTTAATCAGATGAAGGAACAGCCTGTTAATCAGATGAAGGAACAGCCCGTTAATCAGATGAGTGATGGAGGGAATCCATGTTGTTGTTTTACACCTCCTCCTCCTGAAGATCTGGAGCTCAGTACTCTACTGCCCACTGCCATGATGCATGAATAAACCACACACACACACACACACACACACACACACACACACACACACACACACACACACACACACACAGGCTTTCCCTTACCACTCCTACACACACCTCCCGCTCTGTGTGTGTGTGTGTGTGTGCGTGTGTGTGTGTGTGTGTGTGTGTGTGTGTGCATTTGCTTTCATGGATGCATGCTTGATTTGTGTGTGTGGGTATTGTGAGGTGTTTGTGTGAGTGTGTATGTGTGTGTTTTTTTATGTGGCCATTCCAATATCTGTGAATAATTGATGTTTGTGACATAGACAAATAGAAATAGAGGCTTCCCCCTGCCACCCCCACCACCACCAGCTGTACATAGTTTGCCTTCTTGTGTGAGTGTGCGTGCGCGTCTCTCTCTCTATCTGTCTGTACAGTATCCGCCCGTCATGTCTTGCTGCACAGCGAAACTCAACATCTCTGATCCTAACCAGCTGGAATTAACCTGCCACCTTATCAGTTAATCAGTGAGTGGGGGGGATGGATGAAGTCAAACAGTCACTGTTAAAGACCCCATTGAGAGTGAGGTGCTGAGAGATGTATAAGTCAAACAGTCCCACTGTCATAAAGACCCATTGAGAGTGAGGTGGGTGAGATGGATGAAGGGGGCAAGGGTGGTGTGCTACCAGAGGTGATGGTGGGGCTGGTGTCCGTCCCTCTGATCTGAGGTGTGTGGTGAGGGTCGAGCGAGTCGATGTTCGACGCTGAGCCAACACACCCCTGGGTGTGGAGACAGATGGAGAAACAGGTGGACACACACACACATGGTCGGGTACACACACACACACACACGCACACACACACACACACACACACACACACACACACACACACACACACACACGGTCAGGTACAGTACACACATACATTCATACACAGTTTACAGACGTGGAGAAACACACACACTCCCAGTTAGACACAGAAGCATCTTTGACTTCGCTCTGCAGCTCACTGCTATAAGGCCAAAACTATTGAGCTTTTTAAATTTCATATAGTCTTGCTCCTTTCCCCTCTCTCTCTCATTCTCTCGCTTTCATTCTTTTTGTCTCTCTCTCTTTCATTCACTCTGTCCTCTACAGGAGTTTTCTTTCCTAGCCTTGGCGTCACCACTTCCGATTCACCATATCTAATTTCACTTCCTTCTACGGCACGTGGCTTGTGTGCACTTACATGACTGGAGAGTGTAGACACACACTCTATCGAAGCATTGTTGAAAGTAGTGTATACCTTCTGCACAGGTGTGTGTGTGTGTGTGTGTGTGTGTGTGTGTATAGAAGCCCTTTTTCTCAACTGACTGGAATTTCAGTTAACTTAGATGTGACCTCAGCTCAGCTCTGCTGTGTACTCTTCATAGGAGCTCCATTATCCCTCAGCTGTAATAGACAGTATGCATCTGAAATGGCACCCTTTTCCCTATATAGTGCACTACTTTTGACCAGGGTCCATAGGGCTGTGCTCAAAAGTAGTGCACTACAGTATATAGAGGATAGGGTTCCATTTTGGACAAAGTCAAAGTCTCAAGGCAACATTATTGGCTTGATTGTCTCTATGCTGCTCTGTGCCGTTATAAAGAAGCAGTAGACACTCCCAGCCATTCAATGAAGAGTTGATAGTGTTCACGACTGTAGTGTTGTAAAGTTGAATTTCCTGGTGATCAGTGCCTCAGCAGCTCTTCTTTGGTGGATGTCTACCTTCTTTTACTAGGACTTCGAGTGCAACTTCCTTTTTCTGAAGTTTAATTTCTGTTTCAACCTTTTGGGTGTGCATCTACCTACTCTCTAAAAGGAGGATGGAGTGAGGGAGGGGGATGGAGAGAGGCAGGATGGAGAGAGTGGTGATGGAGAATGGAGAAAGGTAGGATGGAGGATGGAGAGAGAGTGGAGGGATGGAGAGAGGCAAGGAGGGATGGAGAGAGGGAGAATGGAGAGAGATGCAAGGAGGGAGGAGGGGGATGGAGAGAGAGTGAAGGGATTGAGAGAAGCAAGGAGGGATGGAGAGAGGTAGGAGGTATGGAGAGAGGTAGGAGGGAGGTAGGAGGGAAGGAGAGAGGCAAGGAGGGATGGAGAAAGGGATAGAGAGAGGGAGGAGTGATGAGAGAGGCAAGGCGGGATGGAGAAAGGGAGGAGAGAGGGAGGAGAGATGGAGAGAAGCAAGGCGGGATGGAGAAAGGGAGGAGACAGGGAGGAGGGATGGAGAGAGGTAGGAGGGAGGATGGATAAAGAGTGGAAGGATCGAGAGAGGCAAGGAGGGATGGAGAGAGGGAGAATGGATGGCGAGAGGTAGGAGGGATGAGAGATGCAAGGAGGGATAGAGAAAGGATGGAGAGGGGTAGGAGGGATGTAGAGAGGGAGGAGGGATGGAGAGAGGTAGGAGGGATGGAGAGAGGTAGGAGGGATGGAGAGAGGGAGGAGGGATGGAGAGAGGTAGGAGGGATGGAGAGAGGGAGGAGGAATGGAGAGAGGGAGGAGGGATGGAGAGAGGTAGGAAGGATGGAGAGAGGTAGCAGGGATGGAGAGAGGGAGGAGGGGCATGGAGAGAGAGTGGCGGGATGGAGAGAGGCAAGGAGATGGAGGAAAGGGATAGAGAGAGGGAGGAGGGCTGGAGACAGGCAAGAAGGGATGAGAGAGAGAAGGAGGGATGAGAAAGGGAGGAGGGAGGATGGATGGAGATATTCAGATGCTTGTACTGTAAAATATTGGCCTACATTAAGTCCATCTTATCCAGTTTTTCACCTCTCCTTCCCTCTCTCCATACTCCATCCATCCATCCCCCTCTCCATCCCTCCTCCCTCTGTGCTGAACTAATGCTCTCTCTCCTCTCTCCTCCTCTCATCTTGCTCACTCAGTGGAATAGCAAGGATTACCTTCTTTTCTCTCTCTCTCTGTGTCTTTATCTCTCTCTGTCTTTCTCTCTCTCTCTCTTTCTTTCTCACTCTCTCACTCTTTCTCTCTCCATCATTTCATCGAACCACCCAATTGGATGTTTTTTCTCCATACCTGTCATAGGCCCCCAGTGGAATATACACACAACCCCCCCCCCCCCCCCCCCCCCCACACACACACACACACACACGCACACACTTCTATTCTCCCGCCTGCCCTTCCCACCAGATCCCAATCTCCCTCCACTCCTTCCCTCTTTCTGCTCTCCCTCGTCTTTATTTATAAACTCTCAGACACAGGCACATCTCAAGGATGACGCAAATGGGAATGCAATGCACCAAACCATGTGGGGGTGGTGGGGGGGGGGTGGAGAGAGATACGGGTGGATAGGAATACAAAAAGGAAGGGGAAAAAGAGGGAGAAATGGAGATAGAGAAACACAAATAAAAGGAGTTGGGAAACAAATCCCTGCTGGCTTTCTTGTCAACTGGCAGTAAAGTCTGCTCCACCATTCATTTCCTCCCTACATTGAACAGGAACAATGTGGGGCATTGGAACAGTCAGGACTCTCAAAACATTGTGCTATCTAGAACCATTTGCCCCTGTAGCAGAACTCTCATAACCAAGGTTCCAGATAGAACCCTTTTAAATCAGATAAAAACCATTTTGGTTACAAATAGCACCCTTTCAAGGGTTCTATTTGGAACTCATGTTCGATGTGGAACCTACAAGGGTTCCATATGACCAGAAAAGGGTTCTATTTGTCTCAGAGTGTACTCTACTGGATCAGTCAGTACTAATCTACTACCTGACATTTACCAAACTCACACAGTTCCTTTTGGCAACAGCAGAATTACAAATTCCAAGGGTACACCATGAGGTTCATTAACTTTTTTACCTGTCATTTACCTGTCAGTACCAACCTACTACCTGTCATTATGATGTCAGTACTCACCTACTGTCAATTACCTGTCAGTACTAACTTACTACCTGTCATTTACCTGTCAGTACCAACCTACTACCTGTCATTATGATGTCAGTTCTAACCTACTACCTGTCATTATGATGTCAGTACTAACCTACTACCTGTAATTTATCTGTCAGTACTAACCTACTACCTGTCATTACCTGTCAGTACTCACTACTACCTGCCATTTACCTGTCAGCACCTACTACTACCTGTCATTTACCTGTCAGTACTCACCTACTGCCTGTCATTTACCTGTCAGTACTCACCTACTAACTGTCATTTCCAGTACTCACCTACTAACTGTCATTTATCTGTCAGTACTCACCTACTACCTGTAATTTACCTGTCAGTACTAACCTACTACTGTCATTTACCTGTCAGTACTAACCTACTACCTGTCATTTACTGTCAGTACTCACCTACTACTGCCATTACCTGTCAGCACCTACCTACTACCTGTCATTTACCTGTCAGTACTCACCTACTGCCTGTCATTTACTGTCAGTACTCACCTACTACCTGTCATTTACCTGTCAGTACTCACCTACTGCCTGTCATTTACCTGTCAGTACTAACTACTACCTGTCATTATGATGTCAGTACTCACCTCCTGCCTGTCATTTACCTGTCAGCACTACCTACTGCCTGTCATTTACTGTCAGTACTCACCTACTACCTGTCATTATGATGTCAGGACTCACCTACTACCTGTCATTATGATGTCATACATTGTAGTCTAATCTTGTCAAACTTCTCCTGAGTTCTGTTCTGTACTGTCAAGCTTTTTCTTTCCCCCATCTCTCTCTCTCTCACTTTCTTTTCTCTGTGAACAGTGAACACACCCACTCGTTTGTCTGTGGAAAAGGGAGAGAAAGAGCAAGGAGTTACATATCAATCTTATATCACTCAACGAATGGAAAACAAGACTTCTCATAGAAGCTGAGACAGAGCATCAACATTATGACGCATAGAACTGTCAGAACTAACTCACAAATGTGTGTGTGTGTGTGGTGTGTGTGGTGTGTATGTGTGTGTGTCAGCAACCCTTTCCTCCTCTCCATCATTTCATCATGTTTGACGTACAGTTTTGTAGGCCACATACATTATGCGCATACATTTCAATGTGTTGTGGGAGCACAAGGGTTACTCACACCAAAATGATTTATGTCATATTAATAGTTCGTTTTTCATCAGCTAGTCATGAATGGGGATAAGGAGAGAGAGAGAGAGATCCAATTTTTAAAAGAGCAACAAGCGATTTAAACCGATTGACTGATAACAATTACGTCTTATTTCAGTATATTCATAATTTAATTGATGCTAAGTCTCCTATATAGGGGGCTTTGAGTAGTTCTGGAACGGTTCTGACTGGGGCTTTTGCAGTTACCATATTACTGCCACACCAGCAGTCATGCGTCAGGACCGCAGTCCAATTCCACATGACCATGCCTTTTATGCACTCTGGACATGCATTGGTAGGACCCAAACTCTGCTCTTTAAAAATTGGATCTCTCTCTGAGGTGGTTAATGGCCTGGTACTCAGGGCTCTATTTTCCCTCTAACCACTCTGACATCAATCCAAATGCAATCAAGAATCACAGCAAACACTTGTCATCAAAACAGTATGATGCGTTTAAAATGGGGCGGCAGGGTAGTCTAGTGGTTAGAGTGTTGGACTAGTAACTGAAAGGTTGCAAGTTCAAATCCTCGAGCTGATAAGGTCTGCCCCTGTCGTTCTGTCGTTCTGCCCCTGAACAGGCAGTTCACCCACTGTTCCTAGGCCGTCATTGAAAATAAGAATTTGTTCTTAACTGACTTGCCTAGTAAAATAAAGGTAAAAAAGGTTTTAAAAAAAAGGTAAAAAAGGTTAAAAAAAAAAAAGGTAAAAAAGGTTAAAAAAAAAATAATAATAAATAAAAATGCAATTTGGCATACACACAGGCCCATGCACTGAGTTTACAAAACATTAAGAACACCTGCTCTTTCCATCAGGGTGAAAGTGATCCCTTATTGATGTCACTTGTTAAATCTACTTCAATCAGTGTAGATGAAGGGGAGGAGACGGGTTAAAGAAGGACTTTTAAGCCTTGAGACAATTGAAATATGGATTGTGTGTGTACTATTCAGAGGGTGAATGGGCCTTTTGAACAGGGTATGGTAGTAGGTGCCAGTTTGTGTCAAGAACTGCAACACTGAAGGGTTTTTCATGCGCAACCGTGTCCTGTGTGTATCAAGAATGGTCCACCACCCAAAGGGCATCCAGCCAACTTGACACAAATGTGCATTGTAGTCAGCATATAAAGCATTTGATTCTTCAGTTCTCTTTACAGTGGAGTATCATTTGACTTCCAGTAGTTAAGTAATAGATGCTCTAATATAAGTCACAACCATAGTAGTGTTCAACCCAATGGGTATCTCACCACATCCCCATATGCCATGTCTTGAAATGCAGACAGAGGACTTAAAAGTACACTTACATTGTAAAACTTCTGACAGACAGCTTTCCAACTCTGCCCAGGTAGCCTGGTGGTTAGAGTGTTGGACTAGTAACCAGAAGGTTGCAAGTTCAAATCCCTGAGCTGACATGGTACAAATCTGTTGTACTGTTCCTAGGCCATCATTGAAAATAAGTATTTGTTCTTAACTGACTTGCCCAATAAAATAATGAAAATAAATATATGAACTTTGGGAGCCATGCCATTCTAAAGAGGTGTATTCTAACAATAATATTTATGGGGAGATGGTTCCATTTAGTCAGATCTGCTTTCATGTTGTTGAGTAATGGGATAAAGTCATCTTCATATATTTGTTGTTCGATGTCACTTATTAATAAGCATCCTAAGTATTTAATATTTTTCGTTGGTCAACTTAAAGGATTGCTGTAGATCATGAGTAATTATTTTTCCTATTGTCATTTTTTTCCACGTTAATGTTATATCCTGAGATCTTAGAGTATTCTGAAAATATTATAACAAGTGGGGCATTGAGTTTTCAATATTAGTCAGATATATCAGGATATTGTCGGCAGATAAGTTTACCGTATATTCATGTTTACCAGTACTGATATCTGTTACGTTTGGGTACTGTCTAATTCTTTCTGCAAGTGGTTCATTTGCCAGTGCAAACAGGAGGGGGAGAGGGGACATCCCTGTCTTGTGCCCTTTCTAAAGTAATTTCATCAGATAATGTATTATTTGCGTATATTCTTGCTTTAAGATATTTACAGTGCCTTCAGAAAGTATTCATACACCAGGTTTTCCTGTAGGGGTTTGCCTGTGCTTAGCTCTATTCCATTTCTTTTTATCCTAAATTACTCCCTAGAACTTGCTGATGACAAGCGCAGCCACCACAATACTTGAAAATATGAAGAGTGGTACTCAGTGATATGTTGTGTCGGATGTGCCCCCAACATAACACTTTGTATTCAGGACAAAAAAGTTCATTTCTTTGCTACATTCTTCCAGTTTTACTTAGTGCCTTTAGTGCATGTTTTAGAAGAAAAGAAATCTGTAAAGGTTTCCTTTTATTCACTCTGTCATATAGTTTAGTATGATGGAGTAACTACAATGTTGTTGATCCATCCTCAGTTTTCTCCTGTCACAGCCTTTAAACTCTTTAATGGCATCAAAGTCACCATTGGCCTCAATGTGAATTCAAATCAAATCAAATGTACTATAGAGTCCTTTTTACATCAGCAGATGTCACAAAGTGGTTATAAAAAGCTTATACAGAAACTCAGCCACAGGGAAAAACTGCAGAAACTGGATCAGTAGCACGACCAGGTGGACTGGGGACGGGGACATCAAGGAGTCATGGTCCTAGGGCTCAGGTGCTCCGGGGGGGGGGGATGGGAGAATTAGAAGGAGCATACTTAAGTTCACACAGGACACCAGATGAGACAGGAGAATTACACCAGATAAGACAGGAGAATTACACCAGATAAGACAGACTGACCCTAGCCCCCCGGCCGGCACATAGACTATTGCAGCATAGATACTGGAGGCTGAGGCTGGGGAGGTTGGGTGACATTGTGGCCCTGTCCAACAATACCGGACAGGGCCAACCAGGCAGGAGATAACCCCCCAACACACATTGCCAAATCACAGCTCCCACACCACTAGAGGGATATCAACACACCACCAACTTACTACCCTGAGACAAGGCTGAGTATAGCCCACGAAGATCTCCTCCACCGCACGAGCCGAGGGGAAGATCACGTCACTGACTCAACCCACTCATGTCGGGTATAGTGAAAGAAAAGCCTGGCACGACGTGGCGCACCCCTCCACAAGAAAGAGCTCTAGTAAGTCAGTGACTCAGACCCTGTAGTAGGGTCAGAGGCAGAGAATCCCAGTGGAGAGAGGGGATCCGGTGAACAGCAAGGGCGGTTTGCTGGCTCCAGAGCCTTGCCGTTCACCTTTGCACTCCTGGGCCAGACTACACTCAATCATAGGACCTACTGAAGAGATGAGTCTTCAATAAAGACTTAAAGGTTGAGCCTGAGTCTGCGTCTCTCACATGGGTAGGCAGACCATTCCATAAAAATGTAGCTCTATAGGAGAAAGCCCTGCCTCCAGCTGTTTGCTTCGAAATTCTAGGGACAATGAGGAGGCCTGAGTCTTGTGACTGTAGTGTACATTTAGGTATGTACGACATGACCAAATCAGAGAGATGGTAGGACCAAGTCCATGTAATGCTTTGTAGGTTAGCAGAAAAACCTTGAAATCAGCCTTAGCCTTACCAGGTAGCCTGCATAGAGAGGCTAGCACTGGAGTAAAATGGGTGTAAAAATGTTTTAATTATTGATGATATATTTGTCAAAAGAGAAATCAGGGTCCAGAGTAACGCAGAGGTCCATCACAGTTTTATTTGAGACGACTGTACAAGCTTTGAGATTAATTGTTGGATCAAACAGCAGATCTCTGTTTCTTTGAGTTTAAAAATAAATCATTTGCCGCCATCCACTTCCTTATGTCTGAAACACAGGCTTTCACGGTAGACAATTTTGGGGCTTCACCATGTTTCATCCAAATGTACAGCTGTGTGTCGTCTGCATAGCAGTGAAAGTTGACATTGTGTTTCCGAATGACATCACCAAGACTGACCTTCATGTCTTAAAATAATGATGGGGTGTCATTTGTCTTTGCTTATTTGAGCTGTTCTTGCCATAATATGGACTTGGTCTTTACCAAATAGGGCTATCTTCTGTATACCACCCCCACATTGTCACAACACAACTGATTGGCTCAAACGCATTAAGAAGGAAAAAAAATCCTCAAATTAACTTTTAACAGGCACACATGTTATTGAAATGCATTCCAGGTGACTACCTCATGAAGTTGGTTGAGAGAACGCCAAGAGTGTGCAAAGCTGTCATCAAGGCAGGTGGCTATTTGAAGAATCTCAAATATAAAATATATTTTGATTTGTTTAACACTTTTTGGTTACTACATGATTCCATGTGTTATTTCATAGTTTTGATGTCTTCACTATTATTCTACAATGTAGAAAATAGTACAAATTAAGAAAAACCCTTGAATGAGTAGGTGTGTCCAAACTTTTTCCTTGGTACTGTATAGTAGGGGTAAAGTGACTAGGCAACAGGATAGATAATAAGCAGCAGCGCGCGTGCGTGTGTGTGTGTGTGTGTGTGTGTGTTTCCCCATTCTCCACCCTTCTCCCAAAAAGTACACTTGCACGCTTTCTCACATGAATTTAACAGCGTCTGAAACTCCATCCAGCGAATGCTTACTCTAATCCCATGCTTTTAAATCCTTGAGTGAAGAATCGAAACGCAGCCTCAGAGCAACTAGAGTGAAGTTGCCCAAAGCCATCAAGGTCAGACGTGTGTGTTTCTCTCCCTAATGGTTACGGTTAGATTTTGGAGAGAGTAAGCTGATCCTAGATCTGTGCCTGAGGGCGACCGTTACCAGTAGAATACGTAATAGCCTATCATCTTGAGACCTCCCACAGACCTGCATGTTGACTATCTCTCTAGCAGTGACCAGTCCTCTAATCAAGCAATCACACATACACACACACACACACAACACACACACTTCGGGAGTACACAAAACAAATACTGAAGTACGAGTGCACACACATGCAAGCACACACGTGCACACACAAAGCCAATAAACTTCTGAGGTGCGAGAGAGTGAAAGATGCGAGGGAAATGACAGTGGGAAGGTGCAGAACTAGATACACAGAGAACACACACACATAGGTTGCTTAAACACACACAAACGCACACACACAGTATGCTTAAAGGACAATCACAGCCATTTTTATATCAACATCAAATCATTTCTGGGTAACATTTAAATACCTTACAGTAATAGATCTTTTAGAGAAACATTTGCTAGGACTGTCTGGGAGTGGGGAGGGTAAAACTAAAAAACTAGATGTTATTAGAGAGGTTGAAAACTCTGCTATTAACCAATTTACCTCATGATGATGTCACCACGGAAAACCGAAACACCCGCCATGCAAACCTGCTGATTAGAAGGTCCTGTGTAGATTGTATTTTCAACCATAAACTATCAGGAAATAACACTGATTAAATGTTTTCAAACTTTTTCAGTGTTAGTTTCATCAACTATTGCACAATATGATACAAAACACAGGGTATTAAAAACAAACACTGGGCCTTTAAAAACAAACACAGGGCCTTTAAACACATACACTGGGCCATTAAACACAAACACAGGGCCTTTAAACACATACACTGGGCCTTTAAACACATAGACTGGGCCTTTAACACATAGACTGGGCCATTAAACACATTCACTGGGCCTTTAAACACATACACTGGGCCATTAAACACATAGACTGGGCCATTATTAAACACATAGACTGGGCCTTTAAACACATACACTGGGCCATTAAACACATAGACTGGGCCATTAAACACATAGACTGGGCCTTTAAACACATAGACTGGGCCATTAAACACATAGACTGGGCCTTTAAACACATACACTGGGCCATTAAACACATAGACTGGGCCTTTAAACACATAGACTGGGCCTTTAAACACATACACTGGGCCATTAAAAAACATAGACTGGGCCATTAAACACATAGACTGGGCCTTTAAACACATAGACTGGGCCTTTAAACACAGCTTTCTGAAAACACACTTATCCTCACCCCCAGGGGTCCTAGATAAGACCAGATACAAGATATCCCACAATCCCCGGCTCTTAAGAGACTCCCTGTGTGACGTCACTAACAACTGATCATCATAAGTGTGTCTGGAGCGAGGGCTGTGTGTGGTGTGGTGTGTGTGTGGTGTGTGTGTGTTGTTGTGCGCGTGCGTGCGTGCGTGCGTGTATCTCTGGGGTTCGGACGGGAGACAAGAGACTGACGTCAACACTTCTCAGTACCCATATTTGGCCTTCTCACAGATGAGGGGAGAGGAGGATGCTGAAACCCTGTAGGTGTTTCTGCCACCAGCGCCACCAAGTATTTATAGATTGATGTAATGGGAAGTCGGTAGGTGAAGCAGGTGGAGAAGTTAACCCTGCTAGCACATAACATAATGACCACCATATGTTTCTTAGAGCTTGGTGAGAGTGTGGTGGTAATACGACATACAGTATATTATATATATACACCTCACATGCGGCTCAAAATGAGACTCTGCAATTAGCCCATTAAATGAATTATCTGACTACATAAGATCAATAGCAGAATGCAGGAACACTATAGTTACAGTAATATAACACTATAGTTACAGTAATATAACACTATAGTTGAGTTACGGTAATAGAACACTATAGTTGAGTTACGGTAATAGAACACTATAGTTGAGTTACGGTAATAGAACACTATAGTTGAGTTACAGTAATAGAACACTATAGTTGAGTTACAGTAATAGAACACTATAGTTGAGTTACAGTAATAGAACACTATAGTTGAGTTACAGTAATAGAACACTATAGTTGAGTTACGGTAATATAACACTATAGTTGAGTTACAGTAATAGAACACTATAGTTGAGTTACAGTAATAGAACACTATAGTTGAGTTACGGTAATATAACACTATAGTTGAGTTACGGTAATAGAACACTATAGTTGAGTTACAGTAATAGAACACTATAGTTGAGTTACAGTAATAGAACACTATAGTTGAGTTACGGTAATATAACACTATAGTTGAGTTACAGTAATATAACACTATAGTTGAGTTACAGTAATATAACACTATAGTTGAGTTACAGTAATATAACACTATAGTTGAGTTACAGTAATAGAACACTATAGTTGAGTTACAGTAATAGAACACTATAGTTGAGTTACAGTAATAGAACACTATAGTTGAGTTACAGTAATATAACACTATAGTTGAGTTACAGTAATAGAACACTATAGTTGAGTTACGGTAATATAACACTATAGTTGAGTTAAGGTAAATGGCAATCAAGAAATGTCTGAGAATGGAATTGTATTTAATTACTTTGTGAAATGAATGGATTCTTAAGCATAAAGCTTAAGTTACAAACATGACAAGGCATTATTCTAAGCATGGTCAGAGAGAGAGAGAGAGAAGCCATAGCTCATGGGAGAGGGAGAGAAAGAGAGTAGGTATCTCACCACAGAAGGACAGGAACATAAGAGAAAGAACTATGAATCTAAGACCCTTTTATAAGCTTCTGAGTTGTTTGGATTCTAAATGAGTTGTCGACCAATAGTATTACTGTAAAGTCAGCCACCAATCAGAAACCAGACCTACATGACTGAATCACAACAGAACCTCGTTTTCTCGCTGGTTTCCTCATGGTTCTATTTAAATTCATGTTCTCAGAAAATAAGAAAACGTTCCATAAAAAACACATTAGAAAAAATGTGCAAGGTTGAAAGAATGTTGAACCTTGCCATATATGTACCATTCTAAGCATCAACAAAACTCTATCCTCTATCTTGTTAAGTGTGGTCAGGTGTGTTGGCCACACCCATCCTAGTGAACGCTTGTCTCCTTTGAAATGGGCTCTGTTTGAATAGAGTAAAATAACAGCTTTGTACGAGTTAAACAAACAGAGAACAGAGGATCCTAGGTTTGAATCTCACTGACGCCATGCCACAATAGATAATAAATGTGTTTGCAGGATTAGTGCCTAAGCAGATTCATTTCCATGTGCCCTATAGATGGGTTAGCTGACAATGTCAGGAAAACAACGTGAACACGCTTCAATGGGGCAGAAGTTAGTCAGTTGTTGTGATTCTGGATGGCCAGATGGATAGCAACAATGAGAAGAAACTGCAATGTGGGGAATCCAAGAGGTCCTTTTCATCTTGTTCTTGATACCATGTCAATGCTAATTATGGCAGATTTGCTAGCTAACTAGCCAACAGGTAATTGTGTATGAGAGACAATAAGTGCTCACTGTGCAAATGTATTTACGTTTACAATAAACATTGGAGACTAAATATTGTTTACATGTTGTCAACATTCTAAGCCAACCCAAACTGTTTTGCCCCATAGTTGCCCATGCATTTGTTTTGTTGCTAAACAACCAACCTGTCTGTCTGTGCTGGGAGTTCAGAACAGTTAACCTAAGCTAGCAGTGTTGTTAAAAGTCTTACCTGTCTGTCTGTGCTGGGAGTGCAGAACAGTTAACCTAAGCTAGCAGTGTTATTAAAAGTCTTACCTGTCTGTCTGTGCTGGGAGTTCAGAACAGTTAACCTAAGCTAGCAGTGTTGTTAAAAGTCTTACCTGTCTGTCTGTGCTGGGAGTTCAGAACAGTTAACCTAAGCTAGCAGTGTTATAAAAGTCTTACCTGTCTGTCTGTGCTGGGAGTTCAGAACAGTTAACCTAAGCTAGCAGTGTTATTAAAAGTCCTATTGAAACATGTTCTCAGAAACCATATTGAATTATCTTCAAACAACCTACAATTTACATTCTCAGAACGTCAATAAAACCACCCAGGAAAACGTTCAGGGAACCATAGCAAAATGTTCTCGGAACCTCCCTGGAACCTAAGAATGAACGTTCCGAGGACAGGCTACATTTTCACTTCCGCTCTCAGAACGTTTAAAAAACGTTCAGTTTTACCAGCATGGCTTCATCTCCAGAACCAATGGTTAGCTGGGAAATGTTTTATCCTTTCAGGTTGGAAAGAAGGAAGGAGGGAAGTGGGGAAGGAGGAGGAGGGAGGGCGGGAGGGAGGAGGGAGGGAGGAGAAAGAAAGAAAGAGGTAGAGGGAGAGGGAGCGAGGGAGGGAGGAGGGTAGTGGAGATTCCTGGAGCTTCTTCAGTGAGTCATTGCAATGTTTGGAGTTGTAGGTAGAATGAAATAAAGACATTTGTACATAAAACAAATGAACTTTATCAGCCCTGTCTCCCCTAGGAATCCAACAACATGTTCACTTACTGGTAGCTCTGTCCAGCCCAAGCACATCATAGATGAAACTCAGGCTGTTCTCCGTGCACCTTACTTTTTGTAGCAGGTTAGGAGAATTCGGGGTTAGGAAATTGGTTAGGGTTAGATAAAATGCAAAATTGTCCGCGACACAACTCGGACATATAACCCTGCGAACGCCTTGTTTCCACTAACGCGATTCTGCTATTAGACTTGGAAATACCCATAGAGATAGATAGAGCACTCATCATGGATATTATCATAGAGGTCTTTCACAATATTAAAGTAGTCAACTGGATGAATTTGGAGCAATCAGCCTAAACAAGAAGAACATGTACTACTTTAAAAACGAGATAGCCTCAATGGCACTGCCCATGATGGTACAGACACAAAGATGAGTCCTCTGTCTATCTCTATGGAAATACCCTGCCTGGTCCTTTGAATCCACCTGTACACTCATATACAAATATAATCAAGGTTTGAAATTATTCAGTTTTAGTCAAACATTATATCTGTTTTTATATTTTCTGGTGGTTAATTTTCTGTCTAAAAATTATTTGTATTGATGTTCGGTCCCCCGACTATCCGCTGAAGAAAAACGATCTGCCCGCAGGCTGAATCCCTGGTCTACATTAAACTACCTCCTTACCTCCTTACCTCCTTTCCTTGATTGAGAAAACGATCTGCCCGCAGGCTGAATCCCTGGTCTACATTAAACTACCTCCTTACCTCCTTACCTCCTTTCCTAGATTGAGAAAACGATCTGCCCGCAGGCTGAATCCCTGGTCTACATTAAACTACCTCCTTACCTCCTTACCCCTTTCCTAGATTGAGAAAACGAACTGCCCGCAGGCTGAATCCCTGGTCGACATTAAACTACCTCCTTACCTCCTTACCTCCTTTCCTAGATTGAGAAAACGATCTGCCCGCAGGCTGAATCCCTGGTCTACATTAAACTACCTCCTTACCTCCTTACCTCCTTACCTCCTTTCCTAGATTGAGAAAACAATCTGCCCGCAGGCTGAATCCCTGGTCTACATTAAACTACCTCCTTACCTCCTTACCTCCTTTCCTAGATTGAGAAAACGATCTGCCCCTAGGCTTAATCCCTGGTCTACATTAAACTACCTCCTTACCTCCTTACCTCTTTTCCTAGATTGAGAAAACGCCTGCCCACAGGCTGAATCCCTGGTCTACATAAAACTACCTCCTTACCTCCTTACCTCCTTCCTAGATTGAGAAAACGATCTGCCCGCAGGCTGAATCCCTGGTCTACATTAAACTACCTCCTTACCTCCTTACCTCCTTTCCTAGATTGAGAAAACGATCTGCCCGCAGGCTGAATCCCTGGTCTACATTAAACTACCTCCTTACCTCCTTACCTCCTTTCCTTGATTGAGAAAACGATCTGCTGCCGCAGGCTGAATCCTGGTACATTAAACTACCTCCTTACCTCCTTACCTCCTTACCTAGATTGAGAAAACAATCTGCCCGCAGGCTGAATCCCTGGTCTACATTAAACTACCTCCTTACCTCCTTACCTCCTTTCCTAGATTGAGAAAACGATCTGCCCTCAGGCTTAATCCCTGGTCTACATTAAACTACCTCCTTACCTCCTTACCTCCTTTCCTAGATTGAGAAAACGCCTGCCCACAGGCTGAATCCCTGGTCTACATTAAACTACCTCCTTACCTCCTTACCTCCTTTCCTAGATTGAGAAAACGATCTGCCCGCAGGCTGAATCCCTGGTCTACATTAAACTACCTCCTTACCTCCTTACCTCCTTTCCTAGATTGAGAAAACGAACTGCCCGCAGGCTGAATCCCTGGTCGACATTAAACTACCTCCTTACCTCCTTACCTCCTTTCCTAGATTGAGAAAACGATCTGCCCGCAGGCTGAATCCCTGGTCTACATTAAACTACCTCCTTACCTCCTTACCTCCTTACCTCCTTTCCTAGATTGAGAAAACAATCTGCCCGCAGGCTGAATCCCTGGTCTACATTAAACTACCTCCTTACTCCTTACCTCCTTCCTAGATTGAGAAAACGATCTGCCCTCAGGCTTAATCCCTGGGCAACATTAAACTACCTCCTTACCTCCTTACCTCCTTACCTCCTTTCCTAGATTGAGAAAACGCCTGCCCACAGGCTGAATCCCTGGTCTACATTAAACTACCTCCTTACCTCCTTACCTCCTTTCCTAGATTGAGAAAACGATCTGCCCGCAGGCTGAATCCCTGGTCTACATTAAACTACCTCCTTACCTCCTTACCTCCTTTCCTAGATTGAGAAAACGATCTGCCGCAGGCTGAATCCTGGTCTACATTAATCTACCTCCTTACCTCCTTTCTAGATTGAGAAAACGATATGCCTGCAAGCTGAATCCCTGGTCTACATTAAACTACCTCCTTACCTCCTTACCTCCTTTCCTAGATTGAGAAAACGATCTGCCCGCAGGCTGAATCCCTGGTCGACGTTTAAACTACCTCCTTACCTCCTTTCCTAGATTGAGAAAACGATCTGCCCCCAGGCTGAATCCCTGGTCGACATTAAACTACCTCCTTACCTCCTTTCTAGATTGAGAAAACACTATGTTCATGTTTACTTGAGGTGTTTGAGTGTAAACCCTACACCTGATTTCACCAGCCATTGAGGGTTTAAGCCCAACTAATATTTAAATATTGTCAACTTTTAATCATCTGTTAGTTGGGTGGTGAACCTGTAACATTGCATTTATATAAGGGAGTGGGGGGGGGGGGGGGGGGCGGGGGGTAGCTTTAGACTGATGTCATCGGTTCTATTATTATTATGTAGTACAAAGGTGTGGGTGTTATGAAGAATCTGTCAGTAATTTATGAGTGAGTGAGAAACCATGTTAGCTACCTTGTGTTGAAATAAGATGAATATTATACTTTGGAGTGTAAATAGAGGACAGACTACGTCATCGACACTCTCAGAACAGCCCTACTTGTTTGTACAATGTACACATAGAAACACGAATATCTGTTCTACTCTTGTTTTACTTTTTTAAATGATTTCTGTACATTATTTTGGTGTTTTTCTTTCTCACTTTTATTATTTTATTTGCTAAGCACTTTAAACTGCATTTTGTAAAGAAATAACTTTACAAATAAAGTTTGATTTGATCGTTTCTGACCTGCGTATGTGCAGTGGACATGAGTCGGTCATGATTGTTCAAGTTAACGTGAGGAGGTAGCAAGCCCTGCATGGGGATTTCATGTGGCCCTTGGTCAACAAAGGATTTCCTCTTGGTCTGGTGGTTTACACGTTGGTTTCTACAGCGGCAGACCGGGGTCATAACCGCCTAGAACATATTTGTCTGTGTTATTGTGTCAGTCCAACACAGGTGGTACAGCATGTGAGCTGTTAACGTTGAAGAACCCCTCCACTGTACTCTAACTAGACTGTAGTTATATGAAGAACCCCTCCACTGTACTCTAACTAGACTGTAGTTATATGAAGAACCCCTCCACTGTACTCTAACTAGACTGTAGTTATATGAAGAACCCCTCCACTGTACTCTAACTAGACTGTAGTTATATGAAGAACCCTCCACTGTACTCTAACTAGACTGTAGTTATATGAAGAACCCCTCCACTGTATCCTAACTAGACTGTAGTTATATGAAGAACCCCTCCACTGTACTCTAACTAGACTGTAGTTATATGAAGAACCCCTCCACTGTACTCTAACTAGACTGTAGTTATATGAAGAACCCCTCCACTGTATCCTAACTAGACTGTAGTTATATGAAGAACCCCTCCACTGTACTCTAACTAGACTGTAGTTATATGAAGAACCCCTCCACTGTACTCTAACTAGACTGTAGTTATATGAAGAACCCCTCCACTGTATCCTAACTAGACTGTAGTTATATGAAGAACCCCTCCACTGTACTCTAACTAGACTGTAGTTATATGAAGAACCCCTCCACTGTACTCTAACTAGACTGTAGTTATATGAAGAACCCCTCCACTGTACTCTAACTAGACTGTAGTTATATGAAGAACCCCTCCACTGTACTCTAACTAGACTGTAGTTATATGAAGAACCCCTCCACTGTACTCTAACTAGACTGTAGTTATATGAAGAACCCCTCCACTGTACTCTAACTAGACTGTAGTTATATGAAGAACCCCTCCACTGTACTCTAACTAGACTGTAGTTATATGAAGAACCCCTCCACTGTACTCTAACTAGACTGTAGTTATATGAAGAACCCCTCCACTGTACTCTAACTAGACTGTAGTTATATGAAGAACCCCTCCACTGTACTCTAACTAGACTGTAGTTATATGAAGAACCCCTCCACTGTATCCTAACTAGACTGTAGTTATATGAAGAACCCCTCCACTGTACTCTAACTAGACTGTAGTTATATGAAGAACCCCTCCACTGTACTCTAACTAGACTGTAGTTATATGAAGAACCCCTCCACTGTACTCTAACTAGACTGTAGTTATATGAAGAACCCCTCCACTGTACTCTAACTAGACTGTAGTTATATGAAGAACCCCTCCACTGTACTCTAACTAGACTGTAGTTATATGAAGAACCCCTCCACTGTACTCTAACTAGACTGTAGTTATATGAAGAACCCTCCACTGTACTCTAACTAGACTGTAGTTATATGAAGAACCCCTCCACTGTACTCTAACTAGACTGTAGTTATATGAAGAACCCCTCCACTGTACTCTAACTAGACTGTAGTTATATGAAGAACCCCTCCACTGTACTCTAACTAGACTGTAGTTATATGAAGAACCCCTCCACTGTACTCTAACTAGACTGTAGTTATATGAAGAACCCCTCCACTGTATTCTAACTAGACTGTAGCTAGATGAAGAACCCCTCCACTGTATTCTAACTAGACTGTAGCTGTATGAAGAACCCCTCCACTGTATTCTAACTAGACTGTAGCTATATGAAGAACCCCTCCACTGTAGTCTAACTAGACTGTAGTTATATGAAGAACCCCTCCACTGTATTCTAACTAGACTGTAGTTATATGAAGAACCCCTCCACTGTATTCTAACTAGACTGTAGTTATATGAAGAACCCCTCCACTGTATTCTAACTAGACTGTAGCTATATGAAGAACCCCTCCACTGTATTCTAACTAGACTGTAGTTATATGAAGAACCCTCCACTGTACTCTAACTAGACTGTAGCTATATGAAGAACCCCTCCACTGTATCTAACTAGACTGTAGTTATATGAAGAAACCCTCCACTGTATTCTAACTAGACTGTAGCTATATGAAGAACCCCTCCACTGTATTCTAACTAGACTGTAGCTAGATAAAGAACCCCTCCACTGTATCCTAACTAGACTGTAGCTGTATGAAGAACCCCTCCACTGTATTCTAACTAGACTGTAGCTGTATGAAGAACCCCTCCACTGTATTCTAACTAGACTGTAGCTAGATAAAGAACCCCTCCACTGTATCCTAACTAGACTGTAGCTGTATGAAGAACCCCTCCACTGTATTCTAACTAGACTGTAGCTATATGAAGAACCCCTCCACTGTATTCTAACTAGACTGTAGCTAGATAAAGAAACCCTCCACTGTATCCTAACTAGACTGTAGCTGTATGAAGAACCCCTCCACTGTATTCTAACTAGACTGTAGCTATATGAAGAACCCCTCCACTGTATTCTAACTAGACTGTAGCTAGATAAAGAACCCCTCCACTGTATTCTAACTAGACTGTAGTTATATGAAGAACCCCTCCACTGTATTCTAACTAGACTGTAGCTAGATGAAGGACATATGAAGAACCCCTCCACTGTACTCTAACTAGACTGTAGCTATATGAAGAACCCCTCCACTGTAGTCTAACTAGACTGTAGCTATATGAAGAACCCCTCCACTGTATTCTAACTAGACTGTAGCTAGATGAAGAACCCCTCCACTGTAGTCTAACTAGACTGTAGCTAGATGAAGAACCCCTCCACTGTAGTCTAACTAGACTGTAGCTATATGAAGAACCCCTCCACTGTATTCTAACTAGACTGTAGCTAGATGAAGAACCCCTCCACTGTAGTCTAACTAGACTGTAGCTAGATAAATAACCCCTCCACTGCTATTGCTGCCATGATATCACACAATCAATGTATAAAAGGCTCATTATTTGTTCTGTCTAAAACCTGATGAAGTCCAAGACACAAAACACGTTGGTTTTGCTTTTAACAATTAAGAACTTTCTTATTAACTTCCACTGTCCTCTAAGAGTTGCTGGATCTCCTCTCTGTCACACAATCACCACCACAAGATAAAAATTTGATTAAAAAGAATCCGAGGAGAAATCAGGTCAAGTTTAGTCTCTTTATTTGGGTTAGGATAGAAGAGGGTGCAGGGTCTGAGGACAAGCTTTTACAGTGACTGTGGCAGAGGTACGCAGCACATTTCCTTGAATCCTAGAAGTCTAGAACCCTAGACACCGTTCCCTCTTCTAGCCACGACAACAGACCCACACACACATCCGTACCCCCATAGATCAGAGTCAAAGGAGACACATTAGTCGTCTCGTTTTGGCTGAATTTACGTTTGAAGAGAAACAGGATGGTTGGATGAAAAGTAAATTATGCGAGGGGGAAAAAGAGAGAGAGAGAGGGGAAGGGAGGGGTCTGAAAATAACAGAGACGGGGAGAGAGAGAGAGAGAGAAAAATAGAGAGAATATCTAGCTATCTACCTATCAACCCACCACCTCTGGTCTTTGTTGATCTGTGAGTTGTTGTCGTTGTTTATTTACGTCAATAGTCTTAGAATCCATTGTTGTTTAGTGGTGTTGACGTATCTGTCCAATCAGGGCGGCTGTACGCCACAAGTCTTACATCTCTCAAACAGGTAGAGGTGGGCGTCGTCTCAAGAGGGGGAAAAAAACAAGTACCTCCCTCCATCCCTCGCTCTCTCCCTCGCTCTAAAAAAAAAGATTTAACCACGGAGAGGATCACCGGGGGGGGGGTGAGGGGTCGGATGGAGGGATGGAGGGAGCTTTCTATCTTCCTATAGATAGGGTGCTTTCTTCCTGTCCCTTTTAGCCTTCCCCCTCCTCCTCCTCCTCCTCTACTGTGCCCTTCCTCCGCCTCTCTCCGCTCACTCTCTTTCTCGCCCTCTGGGACCCTCACTTGCTGGACAAGGTGTAGCAGCCGTGCTGGTGCCACTGCATGTCGCGGATACGCCTCACAGACTGGAACTGGGGGTGCCGGGCACGAAACTCGTTGAAGTGCCGGTACTCACCCTTCTCCAGGAGGTACTGGGAACCACGGTATCCAGGGAACTGGTAACCCACCCAGCTGGAAGAAAACAGCAGAGGAGAAGGGGGATGAGTGGAGGGATGGAGGGATGGAGGGAGAGAGATAGATGGAGAGAGAGAGGAGAAGTTGGAAAGGGCTGAGTGAATGAGGGCTGGAATGGGGGAAGAGAGGGACATAGATGGGAGAAAGAGAGAGGATGAAGAAGAGATGAACAGAGGCAGAGAAATAAAGACGGAGAGAGAGAATCAACAGTGTGAGATAGAGAGAGAGGGCAGGAGGGACACAGAGGTAGAGAAATTAGCAAAAAAGAGTAAAGTAGAAAAGAAAGTGAGAACCCAGGGAGAGAACTGATGGAGACAGAGAGAAAAGATGAGAAGCCGACAGCATCAGAGGAACAGGCAGGGGAGCTGGGAGCTGTGAGGGAGAGAGATGTCTTGTTAAATAGAGGTATTGATCTGTTTGTCACGTTTTGCCTGTTGTGCCACAGGTCTGTCCGTTTGATGTTTCAACAGAGGGGAACCTGTCTACTCACTGTGGGCCAAACACATCAGATACACACACACACACATGTACATGCACACAGATACACACACACACACATGTACATGAACGAACACACACAAACAAACGGTGCTATATAAAACCTTTGTTCTGATTCTGAAGAGGCTGTTTAAAACAGGAAAGACATCCTGACATCAGTCCTGCTGCCTTTCGGAAAGTGAATCACAGATCTTCAGGGATACGTCCCAAATGGTGCCCTATTCCCTATTTAGTACACTACTTTTGACCAGGGCCCATAGTGCATATGAAGGGAATAGGGTGCCATTTGAGAGGCAGACTAGATTCTATTTGAAGTATGTAGACACAGGAAGCCAGAGGGAAACAGAGAGCCTATATATTAAATGATCTTCTAAATGGAATCCCTCTGACAATTAAAACTATTGTGGAAACTTTCGTCATTCCAAACTATTTTAGGAACAGTTTCTGAATTCTATTATTTACATAGAAACGGTGGAACGACTCAGCCATTTGAAATGAATGAATCATTTGTACAATAGATTACAAACAATCTAAGGTATCTAGGTTTGGTGATGCCTGGTTGTTTATGTCATAATGACATTACTATCTCATCCACTTCCTGTTCTATCTCATCCTATAGACCAATGGCATGTTTGTCTGCGATGTGGGTGTGTCCTGTTGCCGCAGCGAGGACCACTCACCTTCCGCAGCTGACCATGATGCTGCCGACCCTATCGGTGAATCCGTAGGAGAACAGAGAGGGAACATCATCATCCATGATCTCCATCTTACGACCCTTGAACTCTCCAACCTCGAACAGGCAGATCTTGTGCTTCTCAGGGTCCTGAGAGAGAGGGGATAGGGGGAAAGAGGGGAGGGAGGTGGGGAGAGAGAGAGGTGGAGTTAAAAACTAACATAACATAACTAACAGATAACAGGCCGAACTGATCAATTTGGATAAATTAATGGATGGATGGATGGATGGATGGATGGATGGATGGATGGATGGATGGATGGATGGATGGATGGATGGATGGATGGATGGATGGATGGATGGATGGATGGATGGATGAATGAATGAATGAGTAGATGAATGAATATGGATGGATGGATGAATGGATGAATGAGTAGATGGATGGATGGATGGATGAATGAATGAGTAGATGGATGGATGGATGGATGGATGGATGGATGAATGGATGGATGGATGGATGAATGAATGAATGAGTAGATGGATGGATGGATGGATGAGTAGATGGATGGATGGATGGATAAATTAATTAATGAATAGATGAATGAATATGGATGGATGGATGAATGGATGAATGAGTAGATGGATGGATGGATGAATGAATGAGTAGATGGATGGATGGATGGATAAATGAATGAATAGATTAATATGGATGGATGGATAAATGAATGAATAGATGAATGAATATGGATGGATGGATGGATGAATGAGTAGATGGATGGATGGATGGATGGATGGATGGATGGATGGATGGATGGTTGGATGGATGGATAAATGGATGGTTGGATGAATGAATGAGTAGATGGATGGATGGATGGATAACTAATGAATAGATGAATATGGATGGCTGTTAAGAGAGATGATTACTAACAGCAGAAATACATGACTATCAGATACGTGCATGTAAATGTATTCTGGCCAATGACAGAGATGTAGTGCTGGAGAGATGGAAGGACAGAGTGATGGGGAGAGACAAATGGAGGAGTGTGTGACATACCATGCGGACGGGCCTGAAGGACAGCAGGTAGTCGTTCTTCTGACAGTTGCTCCAGGAGTCCCAGCGAGGGTACTCTCCCTTCTCCAGGATGAACATCTCACCACAGAAGTTCATCTGCTCATAACCCACAAAACTAATAGAGGGAGAAAGGGGAGAGAGGGGGGGGGAGAGAGGGAGTGAGAGAGGGAGAGGGGAAGAGGGGTAAGGGAGGGAGAGGATAGAGGGGGAGGTGTAAGGGTGGGGGTGGAGATTGGGGGAGAGAGAGGGAGAGGGGAAGAGGAGGGGTAAGGGCGGGGGAGGAGAGGGGGAGAGAGAGAGGCAGAAACACATGAGAACCATGGTTGCAGCAACATTTGATAGGAATAAATGTTAGTTTGTGTTAGATTGACAAACAGGTATGGGTGTGTCATAGTAACGTTAGTGTAAGGAAAAGATTTCACTACAAGTGCATGTGGGAATTAGGTGTGTGTTGGTGAAGCTGAGGTGTGTGTGTGTGTGACACAATGAGGTGTGTGTGTGTGTGTGTGTCGAGGGACAGGCTGGTACTCACGGCCCGCAGTCGACACGCAGGGAGCGGACCCTGTCCATGCCCATGTCACACACGTTCATGCACTCATTGGTGATCTCCATACAGCGGCCCTGGAAGTTCTCCTGGTCGAAGACGCACATCTGAGATGGAGGGAGGGAGGGAGGGAGGGAGGGAGGGAGGGAGGGAGGGAGGGAGGGAGGGGGAGAGAGAGAAAGAGGTAGAGGGAGGGAGGGAGGGAGGGAGGGAGGGGAGGGAGGGAGGGAGGAGGGAGGGAGGGAGGGAGGGAGGGAGGGAAGAGCAAGAGAGAGTGCGAGAGAGAGAGAGAGAGAGAGAGAGAGGAGAAAGATAAAAGAGATTGGGAAAAAGAGAGAAATTACAGTTTAATTCTCACATCTTTTTCTTTGAGGCTGAACTGTGTAATGTAACAAAACAAACACTTTTTGAATCGCAAATGGTCCCCTATTCCCTATATAGTGCACTTGGGCTCTGGTCAAAAGTAGTGCTCTACATAGGAAATAGGGGGCCATTTTGGACACAGACACTGTCCTTGTGTGATTCTCTTAGAACGCCTCCACACACACATAGCTATGGCAACTGTGACTTACCACCACAGGCAACTACAGGCATTGTGTGGAAACAGTGTGTGAGTAGTTATGTACGAGTGTCAAAGTACCAACAATTATATAACATATATGTGTGGCCATCTGGTTTTGTATGCGTACATTATGTGTGTGTGTGTATATATACATGTGTGTGTGTGTGTGTGTGTGTGTGTGTGTGTGTGTGTGTGTGTGTGTGTGTGTGTGCGTGTGTGTATGCATGAATGTGTTTGTGTGTGTATGTGTGTGTGTGTGTGTGTGTGTGTGCGTGTGTGTGTATGCATGAATGTGTTTGTGTGTGTATGTGTGTGAATGCGTGCATGAATGTGTTTGTGTGTGTATGTGTGTGAATGTGTGTGTGTATGTGTGTGTGTGTGTGTGTATGCATGAATGTGTTTGTGTGTGTATGTGTGTGAATGCGTGCATGTGTGTGTGTGTGGTGTGTGTGTGTGTGTGTGTGTGTGTGTGTGTGTGTGTGTGTGTGTGTGTGTATATGCATGCAGGTGTGTTACCTTGTAGGCGTTCATGCCCATCTCAGATCTCTTCCCTGGGCGGCCTTGCCGTCGGTCTGGGAAGCAGATTTCGACTTATCTCCAGACATGATGACTGGAACAAAAACAGAGGGATGACGGAGGGAAGGAAATTAAAGGAGGTAAAGAAATGTACGAGGGTTCAACACACTGCTGCTAAGTTTAATGCTGTTTAAACAGACACAGCTCATTTACCACTTTATCCCATTGAAGTCTACAACTTTTTCCCAAACGTACTGTGTTCTAGACAGTAGACGGTACCCCTGCTTTAGTCCTTAGCTCCTTAGCAAAGCCTGTAACTGATCAACGGAACAGAAAAACATGAGTAGCCATCTTGGATGAAGTTTAACCACATGACCCCTACTGGCCACTTGAAATGTTTCCTCGAGTTCCCTTACGATCCAAACGTCAGTAAGAACAGAAATGAACAGTTTGTTGTTGTTGTTGTTTTGCCCATGTAAAGCATGGCCACTTAAAAAGTAAATGAATCTCCAATGTAAAAGAGTCAACCAGATATTATAGATAACAAGAACCTACAGATGTATTAAACAATCCCTGTGGAACTAGAAACACGTCAATGAAGGAAAATAAGTTATTTATGTGTTCTGTCTATCTATTACTATGATGCCATTTAAGAGTGACCTGTATTTGAATTTGATGTTTGAGATACCTAATCTATCCCTCTCTCATCCCCCATTTTCCCTCATCCCCCATCTCTCTGTATCTCTGTGTGCCCGTCTCTTACCTCTGCTCAGTGTGTGGGTACAGGAGTGGGCTCAGGCGGTCAGTGTGTGAGAGGAGAGGGCCCTCCCGGACCTTTTATATGCTGGCGCCCAGAGAGGGGGGATTAGAGTGACAGAGAGAAACCCGCTGAGCTCACAGCCAGGGAAGAATAGAAACCCCCCATCATCAAAGAGAGAGAGAGAGAGAGAGAGAGAGAGAGAGAGAGAAGAGAGAGAGAGAGAGAGAGAGAGAGAGATGTAACTACTGCATGAGTACGGAGATATGTATGGTAGTTGGTGAGTGAAGTGTTGTCATGATGCACAGGTCTGTCTGAGAAGTTTTTAAACTTTTGTAAGTTTATTTATTTATTTACATTTATTTAACTAGGCAAGTCAGTTAAGAACAAACTCTAATTTACAATGACGGCCTACCAAAAGGCAAAATGCCTCCTGCGGGGACGGGGGCCTGGGATTAAAAACAAATAAAAAATACAATATGAATATGGGACATCATTTTGGACCTGTTGTTATCAGGAACGTGTTTTCATGGAACACTGTCATTTCCTCCACTATACATGAAGTCCTTATTCCTTCTCATCAGTTTTATTCATCTTTGGTTCTACCGCTTCTGTTTCACTCCCATATTCATGAAGCGTGCTGATCTAGGATCAGGTCCCCCGGTCCATCTAATCTTATTTATTATGATCTAACAGGAAAAACTGGAAAACAGGAAAAATCCTAGATCAGCACTACTTTGAGACGCGTTATGAATACGGCCCTAAATCCTAGATCCGAGCTAAAGGTTATGCTTGGTATTTGCAATTGTATTTATTATGGATCCCAATTACTTCCTGCCAAGGCAGCAGCTACTCTTCCTGTGGTCCAACACAATTAAGGCAGTTTATACCATTTTAAAAACATGACAGTACATCCACATATGTCTCAACACACTGGTGTTGGGGTGGGGACATTTGATCCTAGATCAGTGCTTAGAGGTAACATCTGTTTGGAGAGAGATTGGTTGAGAGAGCAGAGCGATAGATGGATCTCATTTGATAATATTTGATGGATAATACAGTTGTCTTATGGACAAGGAGATACATGTTTGAAAATCATGTGTTCTATGGTAGTATGGTAGTATGGTAGTATGGTCTGTGGTAGTATGGTAGTATGGTCTATGGTAGTATGGTAGTATGGTAGTATGGCCTGTGGCAGTATGGTAGTATGGTCTATGGTAGTATGGTAGTATGGTCGGTGGTAGTATGGTCTATGGTAGTATGGTAGTATGGTTTATGGTCTATGGTAGTATGGTAGTATGGCCTGTGGTAGTATGGTAGTATGGCCTATGGTAGTATAGTAGTATGGTAGTATGGTCTATGGTAGTATGGTAGTATGGTAGTATGGTAGTATGGTAGTATGGTCTATGGTAGTATGGTAGTATGGTCTATGGTATATGGTAGTATGGTAGTATGGTCTGTGGTAGTATGGTATGTGGTAGTATGGTAGTATGGCCTATGGTAGTATGGTAGTATGGTAGTATGGTATATGGTAGTATGGTAGTATGGTCTATGGTAGTATGGTCTATGGTAGTATGGTAGTATGGTCTGTGGTAGTATGGTCTATGGTAGTATGGTAGTATGGTAGTATGGTATATGGTAGTATGGTAGTATGGTCTATGGTAGTATGGTCTATGGTAGTATGGTAGTATGGTATGCGGTAGTATGGTAGTATGGCAGTATGGTGGTATGGTAGTATGGTCGATGGTAGTATGGCCTATGGTAGTATATGGTAGTATGGTAGTATGGTATATGGTAGTATGGTAGTATGGTCTATGGTAGTATGGTCTATGGTAGTATGGTAGTATGGTACGTGGTAGTATGGTAGTATGGTAGTATGGTATGTGGTAGTATGGTAGTATGGTAGTATGGTAGTATGGTCTATGGTAGTATGGTCTGTGGTAGTATGGTCTATGGTAGTATGGTAGTATGGTCTATGGTAGTATGGTAGTATGGTAGTGTGGTCTATGGTAAAATGGCAGCATGGTAGTATGGTCTATGGTAGTATGGTCGATGGCAGTATGGTAGTATGGTAGTTTGGTCTATGGTAGTATGGTAGTATGGCCTATGGTAGTATGGCAGTATGGTCTATGGTAGTATGGCAGTGTGGTCTATGGTAGTATGGTAGTATGGTCTATGGTAGTATGGTAGTATGGTAGTATGGTCTATGGTAGTAGTATGGTGGTATGGTCTATGGTAGTATGGTCTATGTAATATGGTAGTATGGTCTATGGTAGTATGGTAGTATGGTAGTATGGTATATGGTAGTATGGTCTATGGTAGTATGGTCTATGGTAGTATGGTAGTATGGTATGTGGTAGTATGGTAGTATGGCAGTATGGTCTATGGTAGTATGGTCTATGGTAGTATGGTAGTATGGTATGTGGTAGTATGGTAGTAGTATGGTCTATGGTAGTATGGTAGTATGGTCGGTGGTAGTATGGTCTATGGTAGTATGGTAGTATGTTTTATGGTCTATGGTAGTATGGTAGTATGGCCTGTGGTAGTATGGTAGTATGGCCTATGGTAGTATAGTAGTATGGTAGTATGGTCTATGGTAGTATGGTAGTGTGGTGTATGGTAGTATGGCAGTGTGGTCTATGGTAGTATGGTAGTATGGTCTATGGTAGTATGTTAGTATGGTAGTATGGTCTATGGTAGTATGGTAGTATGGTATGTGGTAGTATGGTAGTATGGTCTATGGTAGTATGGCCTATGGTAGTAGGGTCTTAGGTAGTATGCGGTATGGTCTATGGTAGTATGGTAGTATGGTCTATGGTAGTATGGTCTATGGTAGTATGGTCTATGGTAGTATGGTAGTATGGTCTATGGTAGTATGGTAGTGTGGTCTATGGTAGCATGGCAGCATGGTAGTATGGTCTATGGCAGTATGGTAGTATGGTAGTTTGGTCTATAGTAGTATGGTAGTATGGCCTATGGTAGTATGGCAGTATGGTCTATGGTGGTATGGTAGTGTGGTAGTATGGTCTATGGTAGTATGGTAGTGTGGTCTATGGTAGTATGGTAGTATGGTAGTATGGTATATGGTAGTATGGTAGTATGGTCTATGGTAGTATGGCCAATGGTAGTATGGTCTATGGTAGTATGGTAGTATGGCAGTATGGTCTATGGTAGTATGGTAATATGGTCTATGGTAGTATGGTCTATGGTAGTATGGTAGTATGGTAGTGTGGTCTATGGTAGCATGGCAGTATGGTAGTATGGTCTATGGTAGTATGGTCTATGGCAGTATGGTAGTATGGTAGTTTGGTCTGTGGTAGTATGGTAGTATGGCCTATGGTAGTATGGCAGTATGGTCTATGGTGGTATGGTAGTATGGTAATATGGTCTATGGTAGTATGGTAGTGTGGTCTATGGTCTATAGTAGTATGGTAGTATGGTCTATGGTAGTATGGTAGTATGGTAGTATGGTCTATGGTAGTATGGTAGTATGGTATGTGGTAGTATGGTAGTATGGTCTATGGTAGTATGGCCTATGGTAGTATGTATGGTCTATGGTAGTATGGTAGTATGGTAGTATGGTCTATGGTAGTATGGTAGTGCTTCTATGGTCTATGGTAGGTAGTATGGCGGTATGGTCTATGGTAGTATGGTAGTATGGTAGTATGGTCTATGGTAGTATGGTAGTATGGTATGTGGTAGTATGGTAGTATGGTCTATGGTAGTATGGCCTATGGTAGTATGGTCTATGGTAGTATGGTGGTATGGTCTATGGTAGTATGGTAGTATAGCAGTATGGTCTATGGTAGTCTGGTAGTATGGTATGTGGTAGTATGGTAGTATGGTCTATGGTAGTATGGCCTATGGTAGTATGGTCTATGGTAGTATGGTGGTATGGTCTATGGTAGTATGGTAGTATAGCAGTATGGTCTATGGTAGTATGGTAGTATGGTATGTGGTAGTATGGTAGTTTGGTAGTATGGTCTATGGTAGTATGGTCTATGGTAGTATGGTCTATGGTAGTATGGTCTATGGTAGTATGGTAGTATGGTAGTGTGTGGTCTATGGTAGCATGGCAGCATGGTAGTATGGTCTATGGCAGTATGGTAGTATGGTAGTTGGTCTATAGTAGTATGGTAGTATGGCCTATGGTAGTATGGCAGTATGGTCTATGGTGGTATGGTAGTATGGTAGTATGGTCTATGGTAGTATGGTAGTGTGGTCTATGGTAGTATGGTAGTATGGTCTATGGTAGTATGGTAGTATGGTATATGGTAGTATGGTAGTATGGTCTATGGTAGTATGGCCTATGGTAGTATGGTCTATCTAGGTAGTATGGTAGTATGGCAGTATGGTCTATGGTAGTATGGTAGTATGGTCTATGGTAGTATGGTCTATGGTAGTATGGTAGTATGGTAGTGTGGTCTATGGTAGCATGGCAGCATGGTAGTATGGTCTATGGTAGTATGGTCTATGGCAGTATGGTAGTATGGTAGTGGTAGTTTGGTCTGTGGTAGTATGGTAGTATGGCCTATGGTAGTATGGCAGTATGGTCTATGGTGGTATGGTAGTATGGTAATATGGTCTATGGTAGTATGGTAGTGTGGTCTATGGTCTATGGTAGTATGGTAGTATGGTCTATGGTAGTATGGTAGTATGGTCTATGGTAGTATGGTAGTATGGTAGTATGGTCTATGGTAGTATGGTAGTATGGTATGTGGTAGTATGGTAGTATGGTCTATGGTAGTATGGCCTATGGTAGTATGGTCTATGGTAGTATGGTGGTATGGTCTATGGTAGCATGGTAGTATAGCAGTATGCTCTATGGTAGTATGGTAGTATGGTATGTGGTAGTATGGTAGTATGGTCTATGGTAGTATGGCCTATGGTAGTATGGTCTATGGTAGTATGGTGGTATAGCAGTATGGTCTATGGTAGTATGGTAGTATGGTATGTGGTAGTATGGTAGTATGGTAGTATGGTAGTATGGTCTATGGTAGTATGGTCTATGGTAGTATGGTCTATGTAGTAGTATGGTAGTATGGTAGTGTGGTCTATGGTAGCATGGCAGCATGGTAGTATGGTCTATGGCAGTATGGTAGTTTGGTCTATAGTAGTATGGTAGTATGGCCTGTGGTAGTATGGCAGTATGGTCTATGGTGGTATGGTATTATGGTAGTATGGTCTATGGTAGTATGGTAGTGTGGTCTATGGGTATGGTAGTATGGTCTATGGTAGTATGGTAGTATGGTCTATGGTAGTATGGTAGTATGGTAGTATGGTCTATGGTAGTATGGTAGTATGGTATGTGGTAGTATGGTAGTATGGTCTATGGTAGTATGGCCTATGGTAGTATGGTCTATGGTAGTATGGTGGTATGGTCTATGGTAGCATGGTAGTATAGCAGTATGCTCTATGGTAGTATGGTAGTATGGTATGTGGTAGTATGGTAGTATGGTCTATGGTAGTATGGCCTATGGTAGTATGGTCTATGGTAGTATGGTGGTATAGCAGTATGGTCTATGGTAGTATGGTAGTATGGTATGTGGTAGTATGGTAGTATGGTAGTATGGTAGTATGGTCTATGGTAGTATGGTCTATGGTAGTATGGTCTATGGTAGTATGGTAGTATGGTAGTGGGTCTATGGTAGCATGGCAGCATGGTAGTATGGTCTATGGCAGTATGGTAGTTTGGTCTATAGTAGTATGGTAGTATGGCCTGTGGTAGTATGGCAGTATGGTCTATGGTGGTATGGTATTATGGTAGTATGGTCTATGGTAGTATGGTAGTGTGGTCTATGGTAGTATGGTAGTATGGTCTATGGTAGTATGGTAGTATGGTATATGGTAGTATGGTAGTATGGTCTATGGTGGTATGGTCTATGGTAGTATGGTAGTATGGTAGTATGGTGGTATGGTCTATGGTAGTATGGTAGTATGGTAGTATGGTAGTATGGTGGTATGGTCTATGGTAGTATGGTAGTATGGTAGTATGGTCTATGGTAGTATGGTAGTATGGCCTATGGTAGTATGGCCTATGGTAGTATGGTCTATGGTAGTATGGTAGTATGGTAGTATGGTGGTATGGTCTATGGTAGTATGGTAGTATGGTCTATGGTAGTATGGTGGTATGGTCTATGGTAGTATGGTAGTATGGTAGTATGGTCTATGGTAGTATGGTCTATGGTAGTATGGTAGTATGGCCTATGGTAGTATGGCCTATGGTAGTATGGTCTATGGGAGTATAGTAGTATGGTAGTATAGTAGTATAGTAGTATGGTAGTATGGTGGTATGGTCTATGGTAGTATGGTAGTATGGTAGTATGGTGGTATGGTCTATGGTAGTATGGTAGTATGGTAGTATGGTAGTATGGTGGTATGGTCTATGGTAGTATGGTAGTATGGTAGTATGGTCTATGGTAGTATGGTCTATGGTAGTATGGTAGTATGGTCTATGGTAGTCCCCCTGTTATTTCGTCATTGTAGCTACACCAACAAGAACATCATGTGAATGGGTTAGAACATAACAATGCAGCTTTTCAGTGGTTGTTTTTTTAAACATATTCTTCCTGACTTCTCAGAAATGGCCCCTTAGTGCAGGTAAAGTGACTTCTACATCCCTATTATAGATAGTTGGCCTACTTTTGGTGAGGTACACAACATGAATCATCTCACTGCCCAAGTAGCATCGTCAGTAAATGTACAGCTATTGAGTGAATTGTCATCTCCCCAACATGGACATGTTCATGTTTAAATTGTATGTTCATGTTAAATCCAATTACATTGGATAAAAACCATTTAATGACACATTATCAAGTAGCAGGCCTCATGTTAGACACCACTGAACTGTACCAACATGCCAAATATACAAAATACTTCACGACTCTGTGACATAGAGTAGGACAATTAGATCTAAGGTCAGTTATATGATTTCGCTCCTACTGATACAGCTTAGAATATGGAGAGGGTAAGCTGATCCTAGAACTGTGCCTAGAGACAGTTATCTGAATCCTAAATGGCACCCTGTTCCCTATTTTTAGTGCACAATAATTTTTTTAACCCCTTACAGTACCTTGCGAAAGTATTCGGCCCCCTTGAACTTTGCAACCTTTTGCCACATTGCAGGCTTCAAACAAAGATATAAAACTGTATGTTTTTGTGAAGAATCAACAACAAGTGGGACACAATCATGAAGTGGAACGACATTTATTGGATATTTCAAACTTTTTTAACAAATCAAAAACTGAAAAATTGGGCGTGCAAAATTATTCAGCCCCCTTAAGTTAATACTTTGTAGCGCCACCTTTTGCTGCGATTACAGCTGTAAGTCGCTTGGGGTATGTCTCTATCAGTTTTGCACATCGAGAGACTGACATTTTTTCCCATTCCTCCTTGCAAAACATCTCGAGCTCAGTGACGTTGGATGGAGAGCATTTGTGAACAGCAGTTTTCAGTTCTTTCCACAGATTCTCGATTGGATTCAGGTCTGGACTTTGACTTGGCCATTCTAACACCTGGATATGTTTTTTTTTGAACCATTCCATTGTAGATTTTGCTTTATGTTTTGGATCATTGTCTTGTTGGAAGACAAATCTCCATCCCAGTCTCAGGTCTTTTGCAGACTCCATCAGGTTTTCTTCCAGAATGGTCCTGTATTTGGCTCCATCCATCTTCCCATCAATTTAACCATCTTCCCTGTCCCTGCTGAAGAAAAGCAGGCCCAAACCATGATGCTGCCACCACCATGTTTGACAGTGGGGATGGTGTGTTCAGCTGTGTTGCTTTTACGCCAAACATAACGTTTTGCATTGTTGCCAAAAAGTTCAATTTTGGTTTCATCTGACCAGAGCACCTTCTTCCACATGTTTGGTGTGTCTCCCAGGTGGCTTGTGGCAAACTTTAAACGACACTTTTTATGGATATCTTTCAGAAATGGCTTTCTTCTTGCCACTCTTCCATAAAGGCCAGATTTGTGCAATATACGACTGATTGTTGTCCTATGGACAGAGTCTCCCACCTCAGCTGTAGATCTCTGCAGTTCATCCAGAGTGATCATGGGCCCCTGGCTGCATCTCTGATCAGTCTTCTCCTTGTATGAGCTGAAAGTTTAGAGGGACGGCCAGGTTGGTAGATTGCAGTGGTCTGATACTCCTTCCATTTCAATATTATCGCTTGCACAGTGCTCCTTGGGATGTTTAAAGCTGGGAAATATTTTTGTATCCAAATCCGGCTTTAAACTTCTTCACAACAGTATCTCGGACCTGCCTGGTGTGTTCCTTGTTCTTCATGATGCTCTCTGCGCTTTTAACGGACCTCTGAGACTATCACAGTGCAGGTGCATTTATACGGAGACTTGATTACACACAGGTGGATTGTATTTATCATCATTAGTCATTTAGGTCAACATTGGATCATTCAGAGACCCTCACTGAACTTCTGGAGAGAGTTTGCTGCACTGAAAGTAAGGGGCTGAAAAAGTTTGCAATGCCCAATTTTTTCAGTTTTGATTTGTTAAAAAAAAGTTTGAAAATCCAA
>NW_023494074.1:0-65972 GCF_013265735.2 Oncorhynchus mykiss | reverse complement strand
CTCACACACACACAGGAAGGATGGAGTGACAAAGTGCGGTGCTTAAAGACACAGAGAGCAGGCCTTACCATAATCTCTAGGCCGTGCCGAGTTCAACGAGATATCCCGCTTGACCGTAGCTCGCTCGGTCTAAGCGCAGCGACCATTAGAAAAGTAGGCCCAAAATGAAGCCTGCACCACAACATCATTTGCTTTTGGGTGACAGCGGCGGAACAGTTAGGTTTAGAAGGACAATTCCACCACAGGAATGTTCCTAAGGTCCTCCCGATCTGTGCAAGCCTAACCTTGACCGTGTGGCATTAACCCTGTTTACATCAAACAGTTTGCATTGATTTCTCTCCCCATAGGAATACATTGCCTGCACCCCTAAATTCAACCTGAAGCCTATATGGGTTATGAATGTCGTATGAACCTGTCTTCTGTAACAGTCCATCAGGCCACTATGAGGTCTACCTGTGTTGATTCTAAGCTTCCTGGACCAACCGGAAGTGGTTAAAATCACCCTAAAAGTGTTTTGAAAAACATAACCTGTCATTATGAAAATCACTATATTCAAACCTGTGTAGATCAGTCAATTCTTAACTTAAAGACTTAAAACTCAGGATTATGTAAGTGGCTATGTCAATCAAGACATGTGTTTACTTATAGCTTCCTGTGCCAACCGGAAGTGCCATAATTGGTGTCTCAGGGGCTGTTTCGAGGGGTTAAAAAAGTCAGATCTCTCCAAGATTTCATATGTGTGACTAGGTAACCCTCCTGAACTGTAAATCAGTCATTTCTCCCAACAGATGTCAAAGAAAAGCTCTCTCACACACACACAGCAAGGATGGAGTGAAAAAGTGCGGTGCTTAAAGACACAGAGAGCAGGAAATGGCATTACCATAATCCCTAGGCCGTGCCGAGTTCAACGAGATATCCCGCTTGACCGTAGCTCGCTCGGTCTAGGCGCAGCGACCATTAGAAAAGTAGGCCCAAAATGAAGCCTGCACCACAACATCATTTGCTTTTGGGTGACAGCGGCGGAACTGTTAGGTTTAGAAGGACAATTCCACCACAGGAATGTTCCTAAGGTCCTCCCGATCTGTGCAAGCCTAACCTTGACCGTGTGGCATTAACCCTTAACAGTTAAAAGAAGGTGTTTACATCAAACAGTTTGCATTGATTTCTCTCCCCATAGGAATACATTGCCTGCACCCCTAAATTCAACCTGAAGCCTATGTGGGTTATGAATGCCTTATGAACCTGTCTTCTATGACAGTCCATCAGACCACTATGAGGTCTACCTGTGTCAATTCTAAGCTTCCTGAAGCAACCGGAAGTGGTTAAAATCACCCTAAAAGTGTTTTGAAAAACATAACCTGTCATTATGAAAATCACTATATTCAAACCTGTGTAGATCAGTCAATTCTTAACTTAAAGACTTAAAACTCAGGATTATGTAAGTGGCTATGTCAATCAAGACATGTGTTTACTTATAGCTTCCTGTGCCAACCGGAAGTGCCATAATTGGTGTCTCAGGGGCTGTTTCGAGGGGTTAAAAAAGTCAGATCTCTCCAAGATTTCATATGTGTGACTAGGTAACCCTCCTGAACTGTAAATCAGTCATTTCTCCCAACAGATGTCAAAGAAAAGCTCCCTCACACACACACAGGAAGGATGGAGTGACAAAGTGCGGTGCTTAAAGACACAGAGAGCAGGCCTTACCATAATCCCTAGGCCGTGCCGAGTTCAACGAGATATCCCGCTTGACCGTAGCTCGCTCGGTCTAGGCGCAGCGACCATTAGAAAAGTAGGCCCAAAATGAAGCCTGCCCAACAACGTCATTTGATTTTGGGTGACAGTGAGAGAACCGTTAGGGTGAGAAGCACAGTTCGACCTCAGGTACGTTCCTGAGGTCCTCCCGATCCGTGCAAGCCTAACCTTGACCATGTGGCATTAACCCTTAACAGTTAAAATAAGGTGTTTATATCAAACAGTTTGCATTGATTTCTCTCCCCATAGGAATACATTGCCTGCACCCCTAAATTCAACCTGAAGCCTATATGGGTTATGAATGCCGTATGAACCTGTCTTCTGTAACAGTCCATCAGGCCACTATGAGGTCTACCTGTGTTGATTCTAAGCTTCCTGGACCAACCGGAAGTGGTTAAAATCACCCTAAAAGTGTTTTGAAAAACATAACCTGTCATTATGAAAATCACTGTATTCAAACCTGTGTAGATCAGTCAATTCTTAACTTAAAGACTTAAAACTCAGGATTCTGTAAGTGGCTATGTCAATGAAGACATGTGTTTACTTATAGCTTCCTGTGCCAACCGGCAGTGCCATAATTGGTGTCTCAGGGGCTGTTTCGAGGGGTTAAAAAAGTCTGATCTCTCCAAGATTTCATATGTGTGACTAGGTAACCCTCCTGAACTGTAAATCAGTCATTTCTCCCAACAGATGTCAAAGAAAAGCTCTCTCACACACACACAGCAAGGATGGAGTGAAAAAGTGCGGTGCTTAAAGACACAGAGAGCAGGAAATGGCATTACCATAATCCCTAGGCCGTGCCGAGTTCAACGAGATATCCCGCTTCACCGTAGCTCGCTCGGTCTAGGCGCAGCGACCATTAGAAAAGTAGGCCCAAAATGAAGCCTGCACCACAACATCATTTGCTTTTGGGTGACAGCGGCGGAACTGTTAGGTTTAGAAGGACAATTCCACCACAGGAATGTTCCTAAGGTCCTCCCGATCTGTGCAAGCCTAACCTTGACCGTGTGGCATTAACCCTTAACAGTTAAAAGAAGGTGTTTACATCAAACAGTTTGCATTGATTTCTCTCCCCATAGGAATACATTGCCTGCACCCCTAAATTCAACCTGAAGCCTATGTGGGTTATGAATGCCTTATGAACCTGTCTTCTATGACAGTCCATCAGACCACTATGAGGTCTACCTGTGTCAATTCTAAGCTTCCTGAAGCAACCGGAAGTGGTTAAAATCACCCTAAAAGTGTTTTGAAAAACATAACCTGTCATTATGAAAATCACTATATTCAAACCTGTGTAGATCAGTCAATTCTTAACTTAAAGACTTAAAACTCAGGATTATGTAAGTGGCTATGTCAATCAAGACATGTGTTTACTTATAGCTTCCTGTGCCAACCGGAAGTGCCATAATTGGTGTCTCAGGGGCTGTTTCGAGGGGTTAAAAAAGTCAGATCTCTCCAAGATTTCATATGTGTGACTAGGTAACCCTCCTGAACTGTAAATCAGTCATTTCTCCCAACAGATGTCAAAGAAAAGCTCCCTCACACACACACAGGAAGGATGGAGTGACAAAGTGCGGTGCTTAAAGACACAGAGAGCAGGCCTTACCATAATCCCTAGGCCGTGCCGAGTTCAACGAGATATCCCGCTTGACCGTAGCTCGCTCGGTCTAGGCGCAGCGACCATTAGAAAAGTAGGCCCAAAATGAAGCCTGCCCAACAACGTCATTTGATTTTGGGTGACAGTGAGAGAACCGTTAGGGTGAGAAGCACAGTTCGACCTCAGGTACGTTCCTGAGGTCCTCCCGATCCGTGCAAGCCTAACCTTGACCATGTGGCATTAACCCTTAACAGTTAAAATAAGGTGTTTATATCAAACAGTTTGCATTGATTTCTCTCCCCATAGGAATACATTGCCTGCACCCCTAAATTCAACCTGAAGCCTATATGGGTTATGAATGCCGTATGAACCTGTCTTCTGTAACAGTCCATCAGGCCACTATGAGGTCTACCTGTGTTGATTCTAAGCTTCCTGGACCAACCGGAAGTGGTTAAAATCACCCTAAAAGTGTTTTGAAAAACATAACCTGTCATTATGAAAATCACTGTATTCAAACCTGTGTAGATCAGTCAATTCTTAACTTAAAGACTTAAAACTCAGGATTATGTAAGTGGCTATGTCAATCAAGACATGTGTTTACTTATAGCTTCCTGTGCCAACCGGAAGTGCCATAATTGGTGTCTCAGGGGCTGTTTCGAGGGGTTAAAAAAGTCAGATCTCTCCAAGATTTCATATGTGTGACTAGGTAACCCTCCTGAACTGTAAATCAGTCATTTCTCCCAACAGATGTCAAAGAAAAGCTCTCTCACACACACACAGCAAGGATGGAGTGAAAAAGTGCGGTGCTTAAAGACACAGAGAGCAGGAAATGGCATTACCATAATCCCTAGGCCGTGCCGAGTTCAACGAGATATCCCGCTTGACCGTAGCTCGCTCGGTCTAGGCGCAGCGACCATTAGAAAAGTAGGCCCAAAATGAAGCCTGCACCACAACATCATTTGCTTTTGGGTGACAGCGGCGGAACTGTTAGGTTTAGAAGGACAATTCCACCACAGGAATGTTCCTAAGGTCCTCCCGATCTGTGCAAGCCTAACCTTGACCGTGTGGCATTAACCCTTAACAGTTAAAAGAAGGTGTTTACATCAAACAGTTTGCATTGATTTCTCTCCCCATAGGAATACATTGCCTGCACCCCTAAATTCAACCTGAAGCCTATGTGGGTTATGAATGCCTTATGAACCTGTCTTCTATGACAGTCCATCAGACCACTATGAGGTCTACCTGTGTCAATTCTAAGCTTCCTGAAGCAACCGGAAGTGGTTAAAATCACCCTAAAAGTGTTTTGAAAAACATAACCTGTCATTATGAAAATCACTATATTCAAACCTGTGTAGATCAGTCAATTCTTAACTTAAAGACTTAAAACTCAGGATTATGTAAGTGGCTATGTCAATCAAGACATGTGTTTACTTATAGCTTCCTGTGCCAACCGGAAGTGCCATAATTGGTGTCTCAGGGGCTGTTTCGAGGGGTTAAAAAAGTCAGATCTCTCCAAGATTTCATATGTGTGACTAGGTAACCCTCCTGAACTGTAAATCAGTCATTTCTCCCAACAGATGTCAAAGAAAAGCTCCCTCACACACACACAGGAAGGATGGAGTGACAAAGTGCGGTGCTTAAAGACACAGAGAGCAGGCCTTACCATAATCCCTAGGCCGTGCCGAGTTCAACGAGATATCCCGCTTGACCGTAGCTCGCTCGGTCTAGGCGCAGCGACCATTAGAAAAGTAGGCCCAAAATGAAGCCTGCCCAACAACGTCATTTGATTTTGGGTGACAGTGAGAGAACCGTTAGGGTGAGAAGCACAGTTCGACCTCAGGTACGTTCCTGAGGTCCTCCCGATCCGTGCAAGCCTAACCTTGACCATGTGGCATTAACCCTTAACAGTTAAAATAAGGTGTTTATATCAAACAGTTTGCATTGATTTCTCTCCCCATAGGAATACATTGCCTGCACCCCTAAATTCAACCTGAAGCCTATATGGGTTATGAATGCCGTATGAACCTGTCTTCTGTAACAGTCCATCAGGCCACTATGAGGTCTACCTGTGTTGATTCTAAGCTTCCTGGACCAACCGGAAGTGGTTAAAATCACCCTAAAAGTGTTTTGAAAAACATAACCTGTCATTATGAAAATCACTGTATTCAAACCTGTGTAGATCAGTCAATTCTTAACTTAAAGACTTAAAACTCAGGATTCTGTAAGTGGCTATGTCAATGAAGACATGTGTTTACTTATAGCTTCCTGTGCCAACCGGCAGTGCCATAATTGGTGTCTCAGGGGCTGTTTCGAGGGGTTAAAAAAGTCTGATCTCTCCAAGATTTCATATGTGTGACTAGGTAACCCTCCTGAACTGTAAATCAGTCATTTCTCCCAACAGATGTCAAAGAAAAGCTCTCTCACACACACACAGCAAGGATGGAGTGAAAAAGTGCGGTGCTTAAAGACACAGAGAGCAGGAAATGGCATTACCATAATCCCTAGGCCGTGCCGAGTTCAACGAGATATCCCGCTTGACCGTAGCTCGCTCGGTCTAGGCGCAGCGACCATTAGAAAAGTAGGCCCAAAATGAAGCCTGCACCACAACATCATTTGCTTTTGGGTGACAGCGGCGGAACTGTTAGGTTTAGAAGGACAATTCCACCACAGGAATGTTCCTAAGGTCCTCCCGATCTGTGCAAGCCTAACCTTGACCGTGTGGCATTAACCCTTAACAGTTAAAAGAAGGTGTTTACATCAAACAGTTTGCATTGATTTCTCTCCCCATAGGAATACATTGCCTGCACCCCTAAATTCAACCTGAAGCCTATGTGGGTTATGAATGCCTTATGAACCTGTCTTCTATGACAGTCCATCAGACCACTATGAGGTCTACCTGTGTCAATTCTAAGCTTCCTGAAGCAACCGGAAGTGGTTAAAATCACCCTAAAAGTGTTTTGAAAAACATAACCTGTCATTATGAAAATCACTATATTCAAACCTGTGTAGATCAGTCAATTCTTAACTTAAATACTTAAAACTCAGGATTATGTAAGTGGCTATGTCAATCAAGACATGTGTTTACTTATAGCTTCCTGTGCCAACCGGAAGTGCCATTATTGGTGTCTCAGGGGCTGTTTCGAGGGGTTAAAAAAGTCAGATCTCTCCAAGATTTCATATGTGTGACTAGGTAACCCTCCTGAACTGTAAATCAGTCATTTCTCCCAACAGATGTCAAAGAAAAGCTCCCTCACACACACACAGGAAGGATGGAGTGACAAAGTGCGGTGCTTAAAGACACAGAGAGCAGGCCTTACCATAATCCCTAGGCCGTGCCGAGTTCAACGAGATATCCCGCTTGACCGTAGCTCGCTCGGTCTAGGCGCAGCGACCATTAGAAAAGTAGGCCCAAAATGAAGCCTGCCCAACAACGTCATTTGATTTTGGGTGACAGTGAGAGAACCGTTAGGGTGAGAAGCACAGTTCGACCTCAGGTACGTTCCTGAGGTCCTCCCGATCCGTGCAAGCCTAACCTTGACCATGTGGCATTAACCCTTAACAGTTAAAATAAGGTGTTTATATCAAACAGTTTGCATTGATTTCTCTCCCCATAGGAATACATTGCCTGCACCCCTAAATTCAACCTGAAGCCTATATGGGTTATGAATGCCGTATGAACCTGTCTTCTGTAACAGTCCATCAGGCCACTATGAGGTCTACCTGTGTTGATTCTAAGCTTCCTGGACCAACCGGAAGTGGTTAAAATCACCCTAAAAGTGTTTTGAAAAACATAACCTGTCATTATGAAAATCACTGTATTCAAACCTGTGTAGATCAGTCAATTCTTAACTTAAAGACTTAAAACTCAGGATTCTGTAAGTGGCTATGTCAATGAAGACATGTGTTTACTTATAGCTTCCTGTGCCAACCGGCAGTGCCATAATTGGTGTCTCAGGGGCTGTTTCGAGGGGTTAAAAAAGTCTGATCTCTCCAAGATTTCATATGTGTGACTAGGTAACCCTCCTGAACTGTAAATCAGTCATTTCTCCCAACAGATGTCAAAGAAAAGCTCACTCACACACACACAGCAAGGATGGAGTGAAAAAGTGCGGTGCTTAAAGACACAGAGAGCAGGAAATGGCATTACCATAATCCCTAGGCCGTGCCGAGTTCAACGAGATATCCCGCTTGACCGTAGCTCGCTCGGTCTAGGCGCAGCGACCATTAGAAAAGTAGGCCCAAAATGAAGCCTGCACCACAACATCATTTGCTTTTGGGTGACAGCGGCGGAACTGTTAGGTTTAGAAGGACAATTCCACCACAGGAATGTTCCTAAGGTCCTCCCGATCTGTGCAAGCCTAACCTTGACCGTGTGGCATTAACCCTTAACAGTTAAAAGAAGGTGTTTACATCAAACAGTTTGCATTGATTTCTCTCCCCATAGGAATACATTGCCTGCACCCCTAAATTCAACCTGAAGCCTATGTGGGTTATGAATGCCTTATGAACCTGTCTTCTATGACAGTCCATCAGACCACTATGAGGTCTACCTGTGTCAATTCTAAGCTTCCTGAAGCAACCGGAAGTGGTTAAAATCACCCTAAAAGTGTTTTGAAAAACATAACCTGTCATTATGAAAATCACTATATTCAAACCTGTGTAGATCAGTCAATTCTTAACTTAAAGACTTAAAACTCAGGATTATGTAAGTGGCTATGTCAATCAAGACATGTGTTTACTTATAGCTTCCTGTGCCAACCGGAAGTGCCATAATTGGTGTCTCAGGGGCTGTTTCGAGGGGTTAAAAAAGTCAGATCTCTCCAAGATTTCATATGTGTGACTAGGTAACCCTCCTGAACTGTAAATCAGTCATTTCTCCCAACAGATGTCAAAGAAAAGCTCCCTCACACACACACAGGAAGGATGGAGTGACAAAGTGCGGTGCTTAAAGACACAGAGAGCAGGCCTTACCATAATCCCTAGGCCGTGCCGAGTTCAACGAGATATCCCGCTTGACCGTAGCTCGCTCGGTCTAGGCGCAGCGACCATTAGAAAAGTAGGCCCAAAATGAAGCCTGCCCAACAATGTCATTTGATTTTGGGTGACAGTGAGAGAACCGTTAGGGTGAGAAGCACAGTTCGACCTCAGGTACGTTCCTGAGGTCCTCCCGATCCGTGCAAGCCTAACCTTGACCATGTGGCATTAACCCTTAACAGTTAAAATAAGGTGTTTATATCAAACAGTTTGCATTGATTTCTCTCCCCATAGGAATACATTGCCTGCACCCCTAAATTCAACCTGAAGCCTATATGGGTTATGAATGCCGTATGAACCTGTCTTCTGTAACGGTCCATCAGGCCACTATGAGGTCTACCTGTGTTGATTCCAAGCTTCCTGGACCAACCGGAAGTGGTTAAAATCACCCTAAAAGTGTTTTGAAAAACATAACCTGTCATTATGAAAATCACTGTATTCAAACCTGTGTAGATCAGTCAATTCTTAACTTAAAGACTTAAAACTCAGGATTCTGTAAGTGGCTATGTCAATGAAGACATGTGTTTACTTATAGCTTCCTGTGCCAACCGGAAGTGCCATAATTGGTGTCTCAGGGGCTGTTTCGAGGGGTTAAAAAAGTCTGATCTCTCCAAGATTTCATATGTGTGACTAGGTAACCCTCCTGAACTGTAAATCAGTCATTTCTCCCAACAGATGTCAAAGAAAAGCTCTCTCACACACACACAGCAAGGATGGAGTGAAAAAGTGCGGTGCTTAAAGACACAGAGAGCAGGAAATGGCATTACCATAATCCCTAGGCCGTGCCGAGTTCAATGAGATATCCCGCTTGACCGTAGCTCGCTCGGTCTAGGCGCAGCGACCATTAGAAAAGTAGGCCCAAAATGAAGCCTGCCCCACAACGTCATTTGATTTTGGGTGACAGTGAGAGAACCGTTAAGGTGAGAAGCACAATTCCACCACAGGAATGTTCCTTAAGGTCCTCCCGATCCGTGGAAGCCTAACCTTGACCGTGTGGCATTAACCCTTCACAGTAAAAAGAAGGTGTTTACTTCAAACAGCTTGCTTTGACTTCTCTCCCCATATGAATACATTGCCTGCACCTCTAAATTCAACCTGAAGCCTATGTGGGTTATGAATGCCTTATGAACCTGTCTTCGGTCACAGTCCATCAGAACCACTATGAGGTCTACCTGTGTTGATTCTAAGCTTCCTGGACCAACCGGAAGTGGTTAAAATCCCCCTAAAAGTGTATATCCATACCCTGCCTGCAGTTTGATAGACATAGTGCATTCAACCCTGTGTAAATCAGTCAATTCTTAACGTAAAGACTTAAAACTCAGGATTCTGTAAAATAATACCCCAACGAGGATATGTGTTGACTTATAGCTTCCTGTGCCAACCGGAAGTGCCATAATTGGTGTCTCAGGGGCTGTTTCGAAGGGTTAAAAAAGTCAGATCTGTCCAAAACGTCATATGTGTGATTAGGCAACCCCCATGAACTGTAAATCAGTAATTTTTCCCATAAAATTTCAAAGGAAAACTAAATCACAGTAAAACACAACTTGGAAGGAGGGACGTATTGGGGTGCGTAGAGACAGACAGTGGCTGCAATAGTTAGCTTTGTTCGAGCTAAAAAAGAACCGTCAGACCTAGAGTTCCGAAACTTTACAAACCTGTTCTAGACCTCCGGTCGATAGTGCGTGGTGAGTTAGGTGGCTCTAGAAGGTTCTCGGACCAAGAAACAGCCTCGTACATTTGCAATGACTTCAATTCATTTTGACCATTACGAAAATGACGACATTTAGAAAAGTCTCAGAGACGCAAGGCTAGGTGCATTGAAACCGGCTCGGCCCATAGAGACGGACCCCAACGTTTCTGTCCAATAGCTCATTCAAGGACCCCGTAGCAAGGCATGTAAAAAGTGGATTTTCAGCACCAATTAGGGTTTTGCTCGGGCACCGAAGGACCTATCGAGCCGAAACTCGGGATTCGGGGTCGCCTCACATAGGCCTTCACATAATGTCCGAACTGGACCCGCAGCTAGAACGTAACTATGTGTTTTACCTTTTTATTATGTTTTAAACTGAAGGCGCTGTGAATTATGGGCCTGCTCTGACATATGTGATAGTTGGCTTCTAAATGAGTAGGAAAAAGTGGGTTTGGTGTCAATTAATATCAGTTTGGTGTCATAATGACATCTAATTGACTGAAGGACACTGACTTGCTAATTGACTTTTGTACATTTGCAATATGTTTAAATGGAGAGGGACCATCACCAAAATGGCATTCTGAAATCAACACAAAAAATGGCATCACCATAGTCTCCAGACTGTGCCGAGTTCAACGAGACGCCCCACTTGACCGTAGCTCGTTCTGAGTGCAGCGACCTTGAAAAAAAGAAGGCCCAAAATGAAGCCTGCCCCACAATGTCATTTGATTTTGGGTGGCAGTGAGAGAACCGTTAGGGTGAGAAGCACAATTCGACCTCAGGTACGTTCCTGAGGTCCTCCCGATCCGTGCAAGCCTAACCTTGACCGTGTGGCATTAACCCTTCACAGTAAAAAGAAGGTGTTTACTTCAAACAGCTTGCTTTGACTTCTCTCCCCATATGAACACATTGCCTGCACCTCTAAATTCAACCTGAAGCCTATGTGGGTTATGAATGCCTTATGAACCTGTCTTCTATGACAGTCCATCAGACCACTATGAGGTCTACCTGTGTCAATTCTAAGCTTCCTGAAGCAACTGGAAGTGGTTAAAATCACCCTAAAAGTGTTTTGAAAAACATAACCTGTCATTATGAAAATCACTGTATTCAAACCTGTGTAGATCAGTCAATTCTTAACTTAAAGACTTAAAACTCAGGATTCTGTAAGTGGCTATGTCAATGAAGACATGTGTTTACTTATAGCTTCCTGTGCCAACCGGAAGTGCCATAATTGGTGTCTCAGGGGCTGTTTCGAGGGGTTAAAAAAGTCACATCGCTCCAAAACTTCATATGTGTGACTAGGTAACCCTTCTGAACTGTAAATCAGTCATTTCTCCCAACAGATGTCAAAGAAAAGCTCCCTCACACACACACAGCAAGGATGGAGTGAAAAAGTGCGGTGCTTATAGACACAGAGAGCAGGAAATGGCATTACCATAATCCCTAGGCCGTGCCGAGTTCAACGAGATATCCCGCTTGACCGTAGCTCGCTCGGTCTAAGCGCAGCGACCATTAGAAAAGTAGGCCCAAAATGAAGCCTGCACCACAACATCATTTGCTTTTGGGTGACAGCGGCAGAACAGTTAGGTTTAGAAGGACAATTCCACCACAGGAATGTTCCTAAGGTCCTCCCGATCTGTGCAAGCCTAACCTTGACCGTGTGGCATTAACCCTGTTTACATCAAACAGTTTGCATTGATTTCTCTCCCCATATGAACACATTGCCTGCACCTCTAAATTCAACCTGAAGCCTATGTGGGTTATGAATGCCTTATGAACCTGTCTTCTATGACAGTCCATCAGACCACTATGAGGTCTACCTGTGTCAATTCTAAGCTTCCTGAAGCAACTGGAAGTGGTTAAAATCACCCTAAAAGTGTTTTGAAAAACATAACCTGTCATTATGAAAATCACTGTATTCAAACCTGTGTAGATCAGTCAATTCTTAACTTAAAGACTTAAAACTCAGGATTCTGTAAGTGGCTATGTCAATGAAGACATGTGTTTACTTATAGCTTCCTGTGCCAACCGGAAGTGCCATAATTGGTGTCTCAGGGGCTGTTTCGAGGGGTTAAATAAGTCTGATCTCTCCAAGATTTCATATGTGTGACTAGGTAACCCTCCTGAACTGTAAATCAGTCATTTCTCCCAACAGATGTCAAAGAAAAGCTCCCTCACACACACACAGGAAGGATGGAGTGACAAAGTGCGGTGCTTAAAGACACAGAGAGCAGGCCTTACCATAATCCCTAGGCCGTGCCGAGTTCAACGAGATATCCCGCTTGACGGTAGCTCGCTCGGTCTAGGCGCAGCGACCATTAGAAAAGTAGGCCCAAAATGAAGCCTGCCCAACAATGTCATTTGATTTTGGGTGACAGTGAGAGAACCGTTAGGGTGAGAAGCACAGTTCGACCTCAGGTACGTTCCTGAGGTCCTCCCGATCCGTGCAAGCCTAACCTTGACCATGTGGCATTAACCCTTAACAGTTAAAATAAGGTGTTTATATCAAACAGTTTGCATTGATTTCTCTCCCCATAGGAATACATTGCCTGCACCCCTAAATTCAACCTGAAGCCTATATGGGTTATGAATGCCGTATGAACCTGTCTTCTGTAACAGTCCATCAGGCCACTATGAGGTCTACCTGTGTTGATTCTAAGCTTCCTGGACCAACCGGAAGTGGTTAAAATCACCCTAAAAGTGTTTTGAAAAACATAACCTGTCATTATGAAAATCACTGTATTCAAACCTGTGTAGATCAGTCAATTCTTAACGTAAAGACTTAAAACTCAGGATTCTGTAAGTGGCTATGTCAATGAAGACATGTGTTTACTTATAGCTTCCTGTGCCAACCGGAAGTGCCATAATTGGTGTCTCAGGGGCTGTTTCGAGGGGTTAAATAAGTCTGATCTCTCCAAGATTTCATATGTGTGACTAGGTAACCCTCCTGAACTGTAAATCAGTCATTTCTCCCAACAGATGTCAAAGAAAAGCTCCCTCACACACACACAGCAAGGATGGAGTGACAAAGTGCGGTGCTTAAAGACACAGAGAGCAGGAAATGGCATTACCATAATCTCTAGGCCGTGCCGAGTTCAACGAGATATCCCGCTTGACCGTAGCTCGTTCGGTCGAAGCGCAGCGACCATTAGAAAAGTAGGCCCAAAATGGAGCCTGCACCACAACATCATTTGCTTTTGGGTGACAGCAGCGGAACCGTTAGGTTTAGAAGGACAATTCCACCACAGGAATGTTCCTAAGGTCCTCCCGATCTGTGCAAGCCTAACCTTGACCGTGTGGCATTAACCCTTAACAGTAAAACAGGGTTTTTTGATCTCACAGATTACAATGACATCTCTCCCCATAGGAATACATTGCCTGCACCCCTAAATTCAACCTGAAGCCTATGTGGGTTATGAATGCCTTATGAACCTGTCTTCTATGACAGTCCATCAGACCACTATGAGGTCTACCTGTGTCAATTCTAAGCTTCCTGAAGCAACCGGAAGTGGTTAAAATCACCCTAAAAGTGTTTTGAAAAACATAACCTGTCATTATGAAAATCACTATATTCAAACCTGTGTAGATCAGTCAATTCTTAACTTAAAGACTTAAAACTCAGGATTATGTAAGTGGCTATGTCAATCAAGACATGTGTTTACTTATAGCTTCCTGTGCCAACCGGAAGTGCCATAATTGGTGTCTCAGGGGCTGTTTCGAGGGGTTAAAAAAGTCAGATCTCTCCAAGATTTCATATGTGTGACTAGGTAACCCTCCTGAACTGTAAATCAGTCATTTCTCCCAACAAACTTCAAAGAAAAGCTCTCTCACACACACACAGGAAGGATGGAGTGACAAAGTGCGGTGCTTAAAGACACAGAGAGCAGGCCTTACCATAATCCCTAGGCCGTGCCGAGTTCAACGAGATATCCCGCTTGACCGTAGCTCGCTCGGTCTAAGCGCAGCGACCATTAGAAAAGTAGGCCCAAAATGAAGCCTGCACCACAACATCATTTACTTTTGGGTGACAGCGGCGGAACAGTTAGGTTTAGAAGGACAATTCCACCACAGGAATGTTCCTAAGGTCCTCCCGATCTGTGCAAGCCTAACCTTGACCGTGTGGCATTAACCCTGTTTACATCAAACAGTTTGCATTGATTTCTCTCCCCATAGGAATACATTGCCTGCACCCCTAAATTCAACCTGAAGCCTATATGGGTTATGAATGTCGTATGAACCTGTCTTCTGTAACAGTCCATCAGGCCACTATGAGGTCTACCTGTGTTGATTCTAAGCTTCCTGGACCAACCGGAAGTGGTTAAAATCACCCTAAAAGTGTTTTGAAAAACATAACCTGTCATTACGAAAATCACTGTATTCAAACCTGTGTAGATCAGTCAATTCTTAACTTAAAGACTTAAAACTCAGGATTCTGTAAGTGGCTATGTCAATGAAGACATGTGTTTACTTATAGCTTCCTGTGCCAACCGGAAGTGCCATAATTGGTGTCTCAGGGGCTGTTTCGAGGGGTTAAAAAAGTCAGATCTCTCCAAGATTTCATATGTGTGACTAGGTAACCCTCCTGAACTGTAAATCAGTCATTTCTCCCAACAGATGTCAAAGAAAAGCTCCCTCACACACACACAGGAAGGATGGAGTGACAAAGTGCGGTGCTTAAAGACACAGAGAGCAGGCCTTACCATAATCCCTAGGCCGTGCCGAGTTCAACGAGATATCCCGCTTGACCGTAGCTCGCTCGGTCTAGGCGCAGCGACCATTAGAAAAGTAGGCCCAAAATGAAGCCTGCCCAACAACGTCATTTGATTTTGGGTGACAGTGAGAGAACCGTTAGGGTGAGAAGCACAGTTCGACCTCAGGTACGTTCCTGAGGTCCTCCCGATCCGTGCAAGCCTAACCTTGACCATGTGGCATTAACCCTTAACAGTTAAAATAAGGTGTTTACATCAAACAGTTTGCATTGATTTCTCTCCCCATAGGAATACATTGCCTGCACCCCTAAATTCAACCTGAAGCCTATATGGGTTATGAATGCCGTATGAACCTGTCTTCTGTAACAGTCCATCAGGCCACTATGAGGTCTACCTGTGTTGATTCTAAGCTTCCTGGACCAACCGGAAGTGGTTAAAATCACCCTAAAAGTGTTTTGAAAAACATAACCTGTCATTATGAAAATCACTGTATTCAAACCTGTGTAGATCAGTCAATTCTTAACGTAAAGACTTAAAACTCAGGATTCTGTAAGTGGCTATGTCAATGAAGACATGTGTTTACTTATAGCTTCCTGTGCCAACCGGAAGTGCCATAATTGGTGTCTCAGGGGCTGTTTCGAGGGGTTAAATAAGTCTGATCTCTCCAAGATTTCATATGTGTGACTAGGTAACCCTCCTGAACTGTAAATCAGTCATTTCTCCCAACAGATGTCAAAGAAAAGCTCCCTCACACACACACAGCAAGGATGGAGTGACAAAGTGCGGTGCTTAAAGACACAGAGAGCAGGAAATGGCATTACCATAATCTCTAGGCCGTGCCGAGTTCAACGAGATATCCCGCTTGACCGTAGCTCGTTCGGTCGAAGCGCAGCGACCATTAGAAAAGTAGGCCCAAAATGGAGCCTGCACCACAACATCATTTGCTTTTGGGTGACAGCAGCGGAACCGTTAGGTTTAGAAGGACAATTCCACCACAGGAATGTTCCTAAGGTCCTCCCGATCTGTGCAAGCCTAACCTTGACCGTGTGGCATTAACCCTTAACAGTAAAACAGGGTTTTTTGATCTCACAGATTACAATGACATCTCTCCCCATAGGAATACATTGCCTGCACCCCTAAATTCAACCTGAAGCCTATGTGGGTTATGAATGCCTTATGAACCTGTCTTCTATGACAGTCCATCAGACCACTATGAGGTCTACCTGTGTCAATTCTAAGCTTCCTGAAGCAACCGGAAGTGGTTAAAATCACCCTAAAAGTGTTTTGAAAAACATAACCTGTCATTATGAAAATCACTATATTCAAACCTGTGTAGATCAGTCAATTCTTAACTTAAAGACTTAAAACTCAGGATTATGTAAGTGGCTATGTCAATCAAGACATGTGTTTACTTATAGCTTCCTGTGCCAACCGGAAGTGCCATAATTGGTGTCTCAGGGGCTGTTTCGAGGGGTTAAAAAAGTCAGATCTCTCCAAGATTTCATATGTGTGACTAGGTAACCCTCCTGAACTGTAAATCAGTCATTTCTCCCAACAAACTTCAAAGAAAAGCTCTCTCACACACACACAGGAAGGATGGAGTGACAAAGTGCGGTGCTTAAAGACACAGAGAGCAGGCCTTACCATAATCCCTAGGCCGTGCCGAGTTCAACGAGATATCCCGCTTGACCGTAGCTCGCTCGGTCTAAGCGCAGCGACCATTAGAAAAGTAGGCCCAAAATGAAGCCTGCACCACAACATCATTTACTTTTGGGTGACAGCGGCGGAACAGTTAGGTTTAGAAGGACAATTCCACCACAGGAATGTTCCTAAGGTCCTCCCGATCTGTGCAAGCCTAACCTTGACCGTGTGGCATTAACCCTGTTTACATCAAACAGTTTGCATTGATTTCTCTCCCCATAGGAATACATTGCCTGCACCCCTAAATTCAACCTGAAGCCTATATGGGTTATGAATGTCGTATGAACCTGTCTTCTGTAACAGTCCATCAGGCCACTATGAGGTCTACCTGTGTTGATTCTAAGCTTCCTGGACCAACCGGAAGTGGTTAAAATCACCCTAAAAGTGTTTTGAAAAACATAACCTGTCATTACGAAAATCACTGTATTCAAACCTGTGTAGATCAGTCAATTCTTAACTTAAAGACTTAAAACTCAGGATTCTGTAAGTGGCTATGTCAATGAAGACATGTGTTTACTTATAGCTTCCTGTGCCAACCGGAAGTGCCATAATTGGTGTCTCAGGGGCTGTTTCGAGGGGTTAAAAAAGTCAGATCTCTCCAAGATTTCATATGTGTGACTAGGTAACCCTCCTGAACTGTAAATCAGTCATTTCTCCCAACAGATGTCAAAGAAAAGCTCCCTCACACACACACAGGAAGGATGGAGTGACAAAGTGCGGTGCTTAAAGACACAGAGAGCAGGCCTTACCATAATCCCTAGGCCGTGCCGAGTTCAACGAGATATCCCGCTTGACCGTAGCTCGCTCGGTCTAGGCGCAGCGACCATTAGAAAAGTAGGCCCAAAATGAAGCCTGCCCAACAACGTCATTTGATTTTGGGTGACAGTGAGAGAACCGTTAGGGTGAGAAGCACAGTTCGACCTCAGGTACGTTCCTGAGGTCCTCCCGATCCGTGCAAGCCTAACCTTGACCATGTGGCATTAACCCTTAACAGTTAAAATAAGGTGTTTACATCAAACAGTTTGCATTGATTTCTCTCCCCATAGGAATACATTGCCTGCACCCCTAAATTCAACCTGAAGCCTATATGGGTTATGAATGCCGTATGAACCTGTCTTCTGTAACAGTCCATCAGGCCACTATGAGGTCTACCTGTGTTGATTCTAAGCTTCCTGGACCAACCGGAAGTGGTTAAAATCACCCTAAAAGTGTTTTGAAAAACATAACCTGTCATTATGAAAATCACTGTATTCAAACCTGTGTAGATCAGTCAATTCTTAACTTAAAGACTTAAAACTCAGGATTCTGTAAGTGGCTATGTCAATGAAGACATGTGTTTACTTATAGCTTCCTGTGCCAACCGGCAGTGCCATAATTGGTGTCTCAGGGGCTGTTTCGAGGGGTTAAAAAAGTCTGATCTCTCCAAGATTTCATATGTGTGACTAGGTAACCCTCCTGAACTGTAAATCAGTCATTTCTCCCAACAGATGTCAAAGAAAAGCTCTCTCACACACACACAGCAAGGATGGAGTGAAAAAGTGCGGTGCTTAAAGACACAGAGAGCAGGAAATGGCATTACCATAATCCCTAGGCCGTGCCGAGTTCAACGAGATATCCCGCTTGACCGTAGCTCGCTCGGTCTAGGCGCAGCGACCATTAGAAAAGTAGGCCCAAAATGAAGCCTGCACCACAACATCATTTGCTTTTGGGTGACAGCGGCGGAACTGTTAGGTTTAGAAGGACAATTCCACCACAGGAATGTTCCTAAGGTCCTCCCGATCTGTGCAAGCCTAACCTTGACCGTGTGGCATTAACCCTTAACAGTAAAACAGGTTTTTTGATCTCACAGATTACAATGACATCTCTCCCCATAGGAATACATTGCCTGCTCCCCTAAATTCAATCTGAAGCCTATGTGGGTTATGAATGCCGTATGAACCTGTCTTCGGTGACAGTCCATCAGAACCACTATGAGGTCTACCTGTGTTGATTCTAAGCTTCCTGAAGCAACCGGAAGTGGTTAAAATCACCCTAAAAGTGTGTACCCATACCCTGCCTGCAGTTTGATAGACATAGGGCATTTAACCCTGTGTAGATCAGTCAATTCTTAACGTAAAGACTTAAAACTCAGGATTCTGTAAGAGGCTACCTCAGTCAAGACATGTGTTTACCTATAGCTTCCTGTGCCAACCGGAAGTGCCTTTAATTGGGTCACACTGTCTGTTTCGAAGGGTTAAAAAAGTCACATCTCTCCAAAACTTCATATGTGTGACTAGGTAACCCTTCTGAACTGTAAATCAGTCATTTCTCCCAACAGATGTCAAAGAAAAGCTCCCTCACACACACACAGGAAGGATGGAGTGACAAAGTGCGGTGCTTAAATACACAGAGAGCAGGCAATGGCATTACCATAATCCCTAGGCCGTGCCGAGTTCAACGAGATATCCCGCTTGACCGTAGCTCGCTCGGTCTAGGCGCAGCGACCATTAGAAAAGTAGGCCCAAAATGAAGCCTGCACCACAACATAATTTGCTTTTGGGTGACAGCGGCGGAACCGTTAGGTTTAGAAGGACAATTCCACCACAGGAATGTTCCTAAGATCCTCCCGATCTGTGCAAACCTTGACCGTGTGGCATTAACCCTTAACAGTTAAAAGAAGGTGTTTACATCAAACAGTTTGCATTGATTTCTCTCCCCATAGGAATACATTGCCTGCACCCCTAAATTCAACCTGAAGCCTATATGGGTTATGAATGCCGTATGAACCTGTCTTCTGTAACAGTCCATCAGGCCACTATGAGGTCTACCTGTGTTGATTCTAAGCTTCCTGAAGCAACCGGAAGTGGTTAAAATCACCCTAAAAGTGTATATCCATTCCCTGCCTGCAGTTTGATAGACATAGTGCATTCAACCCTGTGTAAATCAGTCAATTCTTAACGTAAAGACTTAAAACTCAGGATTCTGTAAAATAATACCCCAATGAGGATATGTGTTTACTTATAGCTTCCTGTGCCAACCGGAAGTGCCATAATTGGTGTCTCAGGGGCTGTTTCGAAGGGTTAAAAAAGTCACATCGCTCCAAAACTTCATATGTGTGACTAGGTAACCCTTCTGAACTGTAAATCAGTCATTTCTCCCAACAGATGTCAAAGAAAAGCTCCCTCACACACACACAGGAAGGATGGAGTGACAAAGTGCGGTGCTTAAAGACACAGAGAGCAGGCCTTACCATAATCCCTAGGCCGTGCCGAGTTCAACGAGATATCCCGCTTGACCGTAGCTCGCTCGGTCTAGGCGCAGCGACCATTAGAAAAGTAGGCCCAAAATGAAGCCTGCCCAACAATGTCATTTGATTTTGGGTGACAGTGAGAGAACCGTTAGGGTGAGAATCACAGTTCGACCTTAGGTACGTTCCTGAGGTCCTCCCGATCCGTGCAAGCCTAACCTTGACCATGTGGCATTAACCCTTAACAGTTAAAATAAGGTGTTAACATCAAACAGTTTGCATTGATTTCTCTCCCCATAGGAATACATTGCCTGCACCCCTAAATTCAACCTGAAGCCTATATGGGTTATGAATGCCGTATGAATATGTCTTCTGTAACGGTCCATCAGGCCACTATGAGGTCTACCTGTGTTGATTCTAAGCTTCCTGGACCAACCGGAAGTGGTTAAAATCACCCTAAAAATGTTTTGAAAAACATAACCTGTCATTATGAAAATCACTGTATTCAAACCTGTGTAGATCAGTCAATTCTTAACTTAAAGACTTAAAACTCAGGATTCTGTAAGTGGCTATGTCAATGAAGACATGTGTTTACTTATAGCTTCCTGTGCCAACCGGCAGTGCCATAATTGGTGTCTCAGGGGCTGTTTCGAGGGGTTAAAAAAGTCTGATCTCTCCAAGATTTCATATGTGTGACTAGGTAACCCTCCTGAACTGTAAATCAGTCATTTCTCCCAACAGATGTCAAAGAAAAGCTCTCTCACACACACACAGCAAGGATGGAGTGAAAAAGTGCGGTGCTTAAAGACACAGAGAGCAGGAAATGGCATTACTAAATCCCTAGGCCGTGCCGAGTTCAACGAGATATCCCGCTTGACCGTAGCTCGCTCGGTCTAGGCGCAGCGACCATTAGAAAAGTAGGCCCAAAATGAAGCCTGCACCACAACATCATTTGCTTTTGGGTGACAGCGGCGGAACTGTTAGGTTTAGAAGGACAATTCCACCACAGGAATGTTCCTAAGGTCCTCCCGATCTGTGCAAGCCTAACCTTGACCGTGTGGCATTAACCCTTAACAGTAAAACAGGTTTTTTGATCTCACAGATTACAATGACATCTCTCCCCATAGGAATACATTGCCTGCTCCCCTAAATTCAATCTGAAGCCTATGTGGGTTATGAATGCCGTATGAACCTGTCTTCGGTGACAGTCCATCAGAACCACTATGAGGTCTACCTGTGTTGATTCTAAGCTTCCTGAAGCAACCGGAAGTGGTTAAAATCACCCTAAAAGTGTGTACCCATACCCTGCCTGCAGTTTGATAGACATAGGGCATTCAACCCTGTGTAGATCAGTCAATTCTTAACGTAAAGACTTAAAACTCAGGATTCTGTAAGAGGCTACCTCAGTCAAGACATGTGTTTACCTATAGCTTCCTGTGCCAACCGGAAGTGCCTTTAATTGGGTCACACTGTCTGTTTCGAAGGGTTAAAAAAGTCACATCTCTCCAAAACTTCATATGTGTGACTAGGTAACCCTTCTGAACTGTAAATCAGTCATTTCTCCCAACAGATGTCAAAGAAAAGCTCCCTCACACACACACAGGAAGGATGGAGTGACAAAGTGCGGTGCTTAAATACACAGAGAGCAGGCAATGGCATTACCATAATCCCTAGGCCGTGCCGAGTTCAACGAGATATCCCGCTTGACCGTAGCTCGCTCGGTCTAGGCGCAGCGACCATTAGAAAAGTAGGCCCAAAATGAAGCCTGCACCACAACATAATTTGCTTTTGGGTGACAGCGGCGGAACCGTTAGGTTTAGAAGGACAATTCCACCACAGGAATGTTCCTAAGATCCTCCCGATCTGTGCAAACCTTGACCGTGTGGCATTAACCCTTAACAGTTAAAAGAAGGTGTTTACATCAAACAGTTTGCATTGATTTCTCTCCCCATAGGAATACATTGCCTGCACCCCTAAATTCAACCTGAAGCCTATATGGGTTATGAATGCCGTATGAACCTGTCTTCTGTAACAGTCCATCAGGCCACTATGAGGTCTACCTGTGTTGATTCTAAGCTTCCTGAAGCAACCGGAAGTGGTTAAAATCACCCTAAAAGTGTATATCCATTCCCTGCCTGCAGTTTGATAGACATAGTGCATTCAACCCTGTGTAAATCAGTCAATTCTTAACGTAAAGACTTAAAACTCAGGATTCTGTAAAATAATACCCCAATGAGGATATGTGTTTACTTATAGCTTCCTGTGCCAACCGGAAGTGCCATAATTGGTGTCTCAGGGGCTGTTTCGAAGGGTTAAAAAAGTCACATCGCTCCAAAACTTCATATGTGTGACTAGGTAACCCTTCTGAACTGTAAATCAGTCATTTCTCCCAACAGATGTCAAAGAAAAGCTCCCTCACACACACACAGGAAGGATGGAGTGACAAAGTGCGGTGCTTAAAGACACAGAGAGCAGGCCTTACCATAATCCCTAGGCCGTGCCGAGTTCAACGAGATATCCCGCTTGACCGTAGCTCGCTCGGTCTAGGCGCAGCGACCATTAGAAAAGTAGGCCCAAAATGAAGCCTGCCCAACAATGTCATTTGATTTTGGGTGACAGTGAGAGAACCGTTAGGGTGAGAATCACAGTTCGACCTTAGGTACGTTCCTGAGGTCCTCCCGATCCGTGCAAGCCTAACCTTGACCATGTGGCATTAACCCTTAACAGTTAAAATAAGGTGTTTACATCAAACAGTTTGCATTGATTTCTCTCCCCATAGGAATACATTGCCTGCACCCCTAAATTCAACCTGAAGCCTATATGGGTTATGAATGCCGTATGAATATGTCTTCTGTAACGGTCCATCAGGCCACTATGAGGTCTACCTGTGTTGATTCTAAGCTTCCTGGACCAACCGGAAGTGGTTAAAATCACCCTAAAAATGTTTTGAAAAACATAACCTGTCATTATGAAAATCACTGTATTCAAACCTGTGTAGATCAGTCAATTCTTAACTTAAAGACTTAAAACTCAGGATTCTGTAAGTGGCTATGTCAATGAAGACATGTGTTTACTTATAGCTTCCTGTGCCAACCGGCAGTGCCATAATTGGTGTCTCAGGGGCTGTTTCGAGGGGTTAAAAAAGTCTGATCTCTCCAAGATTTCATATGTGTGACTAGGTAACCCTCCTGAACTGTAAATCAGTCATTTCTCCCAACAGATGTCAAAGAAAAGCTCTCTCACACACACACAGCAAGGATGGAGTGAAAAAGTGCGGTGCTTAAAGACACAGAGAGCAGGAAATGGCATTACCATAATCCCTAGGCCGTGCCGAGTTCAACGAGATATCCCGCTTGACCGTAGCTCGCTCGGTCTAGGCGCAGCGACCATTAGAAAAGTAGGCCCAAAATGAAGCCTGCACCACAACATCATTTGCTTTTGGGTGACAGCGGCGGAACTGTTAGGTTTAGAAGGACAATTCCACCACAGGAATGTTCCTAAGGTCCTCCCGATCTGTGCAAGCCTAACCTTGACCGTGTGGCATTAACCCTTAACAGTAAAACAGGTTTTTTGATCTCACAGATTACAATGACATCTCTCCCCATAGGAATACATTGCCTGCTCCCCTAAATTCAATCTGAAGCCTATGTGGGTTATGAATGCCGTATGAACCTGTCTTCGGTGACAGTCCATCAGAACCACTATGAGGTCTACCTGTGTTGATTCTAAGCTTCCTGAAGCAACCGGAAGTGGTTAAAATCACCCTAAAAGTGTGTACCCATACCCTGCCTGCAGTTTGATAGACATAGGGCATTCAACCCTGTGTAGATCAGTCAATTCTTAACGTAAAGACTTAAAACTCAGGATTCTGTAAGAGGCTACCTCAGTCAAGACATGTGTTTACCTATAGCTTCCTGTGCCAACCGGAAGTGCCTTTAATTGGGTCACACTGTCTGTTTCGAAGGGTTAAAAAAGTCACATCTCTCCAAAACTTCATATGTGTGACTAGGTAACCCTTCTGAACTGTAAATCAGTCATTTCTCCCAACAGATGTCAAAGAAAAGCTCCCTCACACACACACAGGAAGGATGGAGTGACAAAGTGCGGTGCTTAAATACACAGAGAGCAGGCAATGGCATTACCATAATCCCTAGGCCGTGCCGAGTTCAACGAGATATCCCGCTTGACCGTAGCTCGCTCGGTCTAGGCGCAGCGACCATTAGAAAAGTAGGCCCAAAATGAAGCCTGCACCACAACATAATTTGCTTTTGGGTGACAGCGGCGGAACCGTTAGGTTTAGAAGGACAATTCCACCACAGGAATGTTCCTAAGATCCTCCCGATCTGTGCAAACCTTGACCGTGTGGCATTAACCCTTAACAGTTAAAAGAAGGTGTTTACATCAAACAGTTTGCATTGATTTCTCTCCCCATAGGAATACATTGCCTGCACCCCTAAATTCAACCTGAAGCCTATATGGGTTATGAATGCCGTATGAACCTGTCTTCTGTAACAGTCCATCAGGCCACTATGAGGTCTACCTGTGTTGATTCTAAGCTTCCTGAAGCAACCGGAAGTGGTTAAAATCACCCTAAAAGTGTATATCCATTCCCTGCCTGCAGTTTGATAGACATAGTGCATTCAACCCTGTGTAAATCAGTCAATTCTTAACGTAAAGACTTAAAACTCAGGATTCTGTAAAATAATACCCCAATGAGGATATGTGTTTACTTATAGCTTCCTGTGCCAACCGGAAGTGCCATAATTGGTGTCTCAGGGGCTGTTTCGAAGGGTTAAAAAAGTCACATCGCTCCAAAACTTCATATGTGTGACTAGGTAACCCTTCTGAACTGTAAATCAGTCATTTCTCCCAACAGATGTCAAAGAAAAGCTCCCTCACACACACACAGGAAGGATGGAGTGACAAAGTGCGGTGCTTAAAGACACAGAGAGCAGGCCTTACCATAATCCCTAGGCCGTGCCGAGTTCAACGAGATATCCCGCTTGACCGTAGCTCGCTCGGTCTAGGCGCAGCGACCATTAGAAAAGTAGGCCCAAAATGAAGCCTGCCCAACAATGTCATTTGATTTTGGGTGACAGTGAGAGAACCGTTAGGGTGAGAATCACAGTTCGACCTTAGGTACGTTCCTGAGGTCCTCCCGATCCGTGCAAGCCTAACCTTGACCATGTGGCATTAACCCTTAACAGTTAAAATAAGGTGTTTACATCAAACAGTTTGCATTGATTTCTCTCCCCATAGGAATACATTGCCTGCACCCCTAAATTCAACCTGAAGCCTATATGGGTTATGAATGCCGTATGAATATGTCTTCTGTAACGGTCCATCAGGCCACTATGAGGTCTACCTGTGTTGATTCTAAGCTTCCTGGACCAACCGGAAGTGGTTAAAATCACCCTAAAAATGTTTTGAAAAACATAACCTGTCATTATGAAAATCACTGTATTCAAACCTGTGTAGATCAGTCAATTCTTAACTTAAAGACTTAAAACTCAGGATTCTGTAAGTGGCTATGTCAATGAAGACATGTGTTTACTTATAGCTTCCTGTGCCAACCGGAAGTGCCATAATTGGTGTCTCAGGGGCTGTTTCGAGGGGTTAAAAAAGTCTGATCTCTCCAAGATTTCATATGTGTGACTAGGTAACTCTCCTGAACTGTAAATCAGTCATTTCTCCCAACAGATGTCAAAGAAAAGCTCCCTCACACACACACAGGAAGGATGGAGTGACAAAGTGCGGTGCTTAAAGACACAGAGAGCAGGAAATGGCATTACCATAATCTCTAGGCCGTGCCGAGTTCAACGAGATATCCCGCTTGACCGTAGCTCGTTCGGTCGAAGCGCAGCGACCATTAGAAAAGTAGGCCCAAAATGAAGCCTGCACCACAACATCATTTGCTTTTGGGTGACAGCAGCGGAACCGTTAGGTTTAGAAGGACAATTCCACCACAGGAATGTTCCTAAGGTCCTCCCGATCTGTGCAAGCCTAACCTTGACCGTGTGGCATTAACCCTTAACAGTAAAACAGGGTTTTTTGATCTCACAGATTACAATGACATCTCTCCCCATAGGAATACATTGCCTGCTCCCCTAAATTCAACCTGAAGCCTATGTGGGTTATGAATGCCTTATGAACCTGTCTTCTATGACAGTCCATCAGACCACTATGTGGTCTACCTGTGTCAATTCTAAGCTTCCTGAAGCAACCGGAAGTGGTTAAAATCACCCTAAAAGTGTTTTGAAAAACATAACCTGTCATTATGAAAATCACTATATTCAAACCTGTGTAGATCAGTCAATTCTTAACTTAAAGACTTAAAACTCAGGATTATGTAAGTGGCTATGTCAATCAAGACATGTGTTTACTTATAGCTTCCTGTGCCAACCGGAAGTGCCATAATTGGTGTCTCAGGGGCTGTTTCGAGGGGTTAAAAAAGTCAGATCTCTCCAAGATTTCATATGTGTGACTAGGTAACCCTCCTGAACTGTAAATCAGTCATTTCTCCCAACAGATGTCAAAGAAAAGCTCCCTCACACACACACAGGAAGGATGGAGTGACAAAGTGCGGTGCTTAAAGACACAGAGAGCAGGCCTTACCATAATCCCTAGGCCGTGCCGAGTTCAACGAGATATCCCGCTTGACCGTAGCTCGCTCGGTCTAGGCGCAGCGACCATTAGAAAAGTAGGCCCAAAATGAAGCCTGCCCAACAATGTCATTTGATTTTGGGTGACAGTGAGAGAACCGTTAGGGTGAGAAGCACAGTTCGACCTTAGGTACGTTCCTGAGGTCCTCCCGATCCGTGCAAGCCTAACCTTGACCATGTGGCATTAACCCTTAACAGTTAAAATAAGGTGTTTATATCAAACAGTTTGCATTGATTTCTCTCCCCATAGGAATACATTGCCTGCACCCCTAAATTCAACCTGAAGCCTATATGGGTTATGAATGCCGTATGAATATGTCTTCTGTAACGGTCCATCAGGCCACTATGAGGTCTACCTGTGTTGATTCTAAGCTTCCTGGACCAACCGGAAGTGGTTAAAATCACCCTAAAAGTGTTTTGAAAAACATAACCTGTCATTATGAAAATCACTGTATTCAAACCTGTGTAGATCAGTCAATTCTTAACTTAAAGACTTAAAACTCAGGATTCTGTAAGTGGCTATGTCAATGAAGACATGTGTTTACTTATAGCTTCCTGTGCCAACCGGAAGTGCCATAATTGGTGTCTCAGGGGCTGTTTCGAGGGGTTAAAAAAGTCACATCGCTCCAAAACTTCATATGTGTGACTAGGTAACCCTTCTGAACTGTAAATCAGTCATTTCTCCCAACAGATGTCAAAGAAAAGCTCCCTCACACACACACAGCAAGGATGGAGTGAAAAAGTGCGGTGCTTATAGACACAGAGAGCAGGAAATGGCATTACCATAATCCCTAGGCCGTGCCGAGTTCAACGAGATATCCCGCTTGACCGTAGCTCGCTCGGTCTAAGCGCAGCGACCATTAGAAAAGTAGGCCCAAAATGAAGCCTGCACCACAACATCATTTGCTTTTGGGTGACAGCGGCGGAACAGTTAGGTTTAGAAGGACAATTCCACCACAGGAATGTTCCTAAGGTCCTCCCGATCTGTGCAAGCCTAACCTTGACCGTGTGGCATTAACCCTGTTTACATCAAACAGTTTGCATTGATTTCTCTCCCCATAGGAATACATTGCCTGCACCCCTAAAATTCAACCTGAAGCCTATATGGGTTATGAATGCCGTATGAACCTGTCTTCTGTAACAGTCCATCAGGCCACTATGAGGTCTACCTGTGTTGATTCTAAGCTTCCTGGACCAACCGGAAGTGGTTAAAATCCCCCTAAAAGTGTATATCCATTCCCTGCCTGCAGTTTGATAGACATAGTGCATTCAACCCTGTGTAAATCAGTCAATTCTTAACGTAAAGACTTAAAACTCAGGATTCTGTAAAATAATACCCCAATGAGGATATGTGTTGACTTATAGCTTCCTGTGCCAACCGGAAGTGCCATAATTGGTGTCTCAGGGGCTGTTTCGAAGGGTTAAAAAAGTCAGATCTGTCCAAAACTTCATATGTGTGATTAGGCAACCCCCATGAACTGTAAATCAGTAATTTTTCCCATAAAATTTCAAAGGAAAACTAAATTACACTAAAACACAACTTGGAAGGAGGGACATATTGGGGTGCGTAGAGACAGACAGTGGCTGCAATAGTTAGCTTTGTTCGAGCTAAAAAAGAACCGTCAGACCTAGAGTTCCGAAACTTTACAAACCTGTTCTAGACCTCCGGTCGATAGTGCGTGGTGGCTCTAGAAGGTTCTCGGACCGAGAAACAGCCTCGTACATTTGCAATGACTTCAATTCATTTTGACCATTGCGAAAATGACGACATTTAGAAAAGTCTCAGAGACGCAAGGCTAGGTGCATTGAAACCGGCTCGGCCCATAGAGACGGACCCCAACGTTTCTGTCCGATAGCTCATTCAAGGACCCCGTAGCAAGGCATGTAAAAAAGTGGATTTTCAGCACCAATTAGGGTTTTGCTCGGGCACCGAAGGACCTATCGATCCGAAACTCGGGATTCGGGGTCGCCTCACATAGGCCTTCACATAATGTCCGAACTGGACCCGCAGCTAGAACGTAACTATGTGTTTTACCTTTTTATTATGTTTTAAACTGAAGGCGCTGTGAATTATGGGCCTGCTCTGACATATGTGATAGTTGGCTTCTAAATGAGTAGGAAAAAGTGGGTTTGGTGTCAATTAATATCAGTTTGGTGTCATAATGACATCTAATTGACTGAAGGACACTGACTTGCTAATTGACTTTTGTACATTTGCAATATGTTTAAATGGAGAGGGACCATCACCAAAATGGCATTCTGAAATCAACACAAAAAATGGCATCACCATAGTCTCCAGACTGTGCCGAGTTCAACGAGACGCCCCACTTGACCGTAGCTCGTTCTGAGTGCAGCGACCTTGAAAAAAAGAAGGCCCAAAATGAAGCCTGCCCCACAATGTCATTTGATTTTGGGTGGCAGTGAGAGAACCGTTAGGGTGAGAAGCACAATTCGACCTCAGGTACGTTCCTGAGGTCCTCCCGATCCGTGCAAGCCTAACCTTGACCGTGTGGCATTAACCCTTCACAGTAAAAAGAAGGTGTTTACTTCAAACAGTTTGCATTGATTTCTCTCCCCATAGGAATACATTGCCTGCACCCCTAAATTCAACCTGAAGCCTATATGGGTTATGAATGCCGTATGAATATATCTTCTGTAACGGTCCATCAGGCCACTATGAGGTCTACCTGTGTTGATTCTAAGCTTCCTGGACCAACCGGAAGTGGTTAAAATCACCCTAAAATTGTTTTGAAAAACATAACCTGTCATTATGAAAATCACTGTATTCAAACCTGTGTAGATCAGTCAATTCTTAACTTAAAGACTTAAAACTCAGGATTCTGTAAGTGGCTATGTCAATGAAGACATGTGTTTACTTATAGCTTCCTGTGCCAACCGGAAGTGCCATAATTGGTGTCTCAGGGGCTGTTTCGAGGGGTTAAAAAAGTCTGATCTCTCCAAGATTTCATATGTGTGACTAGGTAACTCTCCTGAACTGTAAATCAGTAATTTCTCCCAACAGATGTCAAAGAAAAGCTCCCTCACACACACACAGGAAGGATGGAGTGACAAAGTGCGGTGCTTAAAGACACAGAGAGCAGGAAATGGCATTACCATAATCTCTAGGCCGTGCCGAGTTCAACGAGATATCCCGCTTGACCGTAGCTCGTTCGGTCGAAGCGCAGCGACCATTAGAAAAGTAGGCCCAAAATGAAGCCTGCACCACAACATCATTTGCTTTTGGGTGACAGCAGCGGAACCGTTAGGTTTAGAAGGACAATTCCACCACAGGAATGTTCCTAAGGTCCTCCCGATCTGTGCAAGCCTAACCTTGACCGTGTGGCATTAACCCTTAACAGTAAAACAGGGTTTTTTGATCTCACAGATTACAATGACATCTCTCCCCATAGGAATACATTGCCTGCTCCCCTAAATTCAACCTGAAGCCTATGTGGGTTATGAATGCCTTATGAACCTGTCTTCTATGACAGTCCATCAGACCACTATGAGGTCTACCTGTGTCAATTCTAAGCTTCCTGAAGCAACCGGAAGTGGTTAAAATCACCCTAAAAGTGTTTTGAAAAACATAACCTGTCATTATGAAAATCACTATATTCAAACCTGTGTATATCAGTCAATTCTTAACTTAAAGACTTAAAACTCAGGATTATGTAAGTGGCTATGTCAATCAAGACATGTGTTTACTTATAGCTTCCTGTGCCAACCGGAAGTGCCATAATTGGTGTCTCAGGGGCTGTTTCGAGGGGTTAAAAAAGTCAGATCTCTCCAAGATTTCATATGTGTGACTAGGTAACCCTCCTGAACTGTAAATCAGTCATTTCTCCCAACAGATGTCAAAGAAAAGCTCCCTCACACACACAGGAAGGATGGAGTGACAAAGTGCGGTGCTTAAAGACACAGAGAGCAGGCCTTACCATAATCCCTAGGCCGTGCCGAGTTCAACGAGATATCCCGCTTGACCGTAGCTCGCTCGGTCTAGGCGCAGCGACCATTAGAAAAGTAGGCCCAAAATGAAGCCTGCCCAACAATGTCATTTGATTTTGGGTGACAGTGAGAGAACCGTTAGGGTGAGAAGCACAGTTCGACCTCAGGTACGTTCCTGAGGTCCTCCCGATCCGTGCAAGCCTAACCTTGACCATGTGGCATTAACCCTTAACAGTTAAAATAAGGTGTTTATATCAAACAGTTTGCATTGATTTCTCTCCCCATAGGAATACATTGCCTGCACCCCTAAATTCAACCTGAAGCCTATATGGGTTATGAATGCCGTATGAACCTGTCTTCTGTAACGGTCCATCAGGCCACTATGAGGTCTACCTGTGTTGATTCTAAGCTTCCTGGACCAACCGGAAGTGGTTAAAATCACCCTAAAAGTGTTTTGAAAAACATAACCTGTCATTATGAAAATCACTGTATTCAAACCTGTGTAGATCAGTCAATTCTTAACTTAAAGACTTAAAACTCAGGATTCTGTAAGTGGCTATGTCAATGAAGACATGTGTTTACTTATAGCTTCCTGTGCCAACCGGAAGTGCCATAATTGGTGTCTCAGGGGCTGTTTCGAGGGGTTTAAAAAGTCTGATCTCTCCAAGATTTCATATGTGTGACTAGGTAACCCTCCTGAACTGTAAATCAGTCATTTCTCCCAACAGATGTCAAAGAAAAGCTCTCTCACACACACACAGCAAGGATGGAGTGAAAAAGTGCGGTGCTTAAAGACACAGAGAGCAGGAAATGGCATTACTAAATCCCTAGGCCGTGCCGAGTTCAACGAGATATCCCGCTTGACCGTAGCTCGCTCGGTCTAGGCGCAGCGACCATTAGAAAAGTAGGCCCAAAATGAAGCCTGCCCCACAACGTCATTTGATTTTGGGTGACAGTGAGAGAACCGTTAAGGTGAGAAGCACAATTCCACCACAGGAATGTTCCTTAAGGTCCTCCCGATCCGTGGAAGCCTAACCTTGACCGTGTGGCATTAACCCTTCACAGTAAAAAGAAGGTGTTTACTTCAAACAGCTTGCTTTGACTTCTCTCCCCATATGAATACATTGCCTGCACCTCTAAATTCAACCTGAAGCCTATGTGGGTTATGAATGCCTTATGAACCTGTCTTCGGTCACAGTCCATCAGAACCACTATGAGGTCTACCTGTGTTGATTCTAAGCTTCCTGGACCAACCGGAAGTGGTTAAAATCCCCCTAAAATTATATATCCATACCCTGCCTGCAGTTTGATAGACATAGTGCATTCAACCCTGTGTAAATCAGTCAATTCTTAACGTAAAGACTTAAAACTCAGGATTCTGTAAAATAATACCCCAACGAGGATATGTGTTGACTTATAGCTTCCTGTGCCAACCGGAAGTGCCATAATTGGTGTCTCAGGGGCTGTTTCGAAGGGTTAAAAAAGTCAGATCTGTCCAAAACGTCATATGTGTGATTAGGCAACCCCCATGAACTGTAAATCAGTAATTTTTCCCATAAAATTTCAAAGGAAAACTAAATCACAGTAAAACACAACTTGGAAGGAGGGACGTATTGGGGTGCGTAGAGACAGACAGTGGCTGCAATAGTTAGCTTTGTTCGAGCTAAAAAAGAACCGTCAGACCTAGAGTTCCGAAACTTTACAAACCTGTTCTAGACCTCCGGTCGATAGTGCGTGGTGAGTTAGGTGGCTCTAGAAGGTTCTCGGACCAAGAAACAGCCTCGTACATTTGCAATGACTTCAATTCATTTTGACCATTACGAAAATGACGACATTTAGAAAAGTCTCAGAGACGCAAGGCTAGGTGCATTGAAACCGGCTCGGCCCATAGAGACGGACCCCAACGTTTCTGTCCAATAGCTCATTCAAGGGCCCCGTAGCAAGGCATGTAAAAAAGTGGATTTTCAGCACCAATTAGGGTTTTGCTCGGGCACCGAAGGACCTATCGAGCCGAAACTCGGGATTCGGGGTCGCCTCACATAGGCCTTCACATAATGTCCGAACTGGACCCGCAGCTAGAACGTAACTATGTGTTTTACCTTTTTATTATGTTTTAAACTGAAGGCGCTGTGAATTATGGGCCTGCTCTGACATATGTGATAGTTGGCTTCCAAATGAGTAGGAAAAAGTGGGTTTGGTGTCAATTAATATCAGTTTGGTGTCATAATGACATCTAATTGACTGAAGGACACTGACTTGCTAATTGACTTTTGTACATTTGCAATATGTTTAAATGGAGAGGGACCATCACCAAAATGGCATTCTGAAATCAACACAAAAAATGGCATCACCATAGTCTCCAGACTGTGCCGAGTTCAACGAGACGCCCCACTTGACCGTAGCTCGTTCTGAGTGCAGCGACCTTGAAAAAAAGAAGGCCCAAAATGAAGCCTGCCCCACAATGTCATTTGATTTTGGGTGGCAGTGAGAGAACCGTTAGGGTGAGAAGCACAATTCGACCTCAGGTACGTTCCTGAGGTCCTCCCGATCCGTGCAAGCCTAACCTTGACCGTGTGGCATTAACCCTTCACAGTAAAAAGAAGGTGTTTACTTCAAACAGCTTGCTTTGACTTCTCTCCCCATATGAACACATTGCCTGCACCCCTAAATTCAACCTGAAGCCTATATGGGTTATGAATGCCGTATGAATATGTCTTCTGTAACGGTCCATCAGGCCACTATGAGGTCTACCTGTGTTGATTCTAAGCTTCCTGGACCAACCGGAAGTGGTTAAAATCACCCTAAAAGTGTTTTGAAAAACATAACCTGTCATTATGAAAATCACTGTATTCAAACCTGTGTAGATCAGTCAATTCTTAACTTAAAGACTTAAAACTCAGGATTCTGTAAGTGGCTATGTCAATGAAGACATGTGTTTACTTATAGCTTCCTGTGCCAACCGGAAGTGCCATAATTGGTGTCTCAGGGGCTGTTTCGAGGGGTTAAAAAAGTCTGATCTCTCCAAGATTTCATATGTGTGACTAGGTAACTCTCCTGAACTGTAAATCAGTCATTTCTCCCAACAGATGTCAAAGAAAAGCTCCCTCACACACACACAGGAAGGATGGAGTGACAAAGTGCGGTGCTTAAAGACACAGAGAGCAGGAAATGGCATTACCATAATCTCTAGGCCGTGCCGAGTTCAACGAGATATCCCGCTTGACCGTAGCTCGTTCGGTCGAAGCGCAGCGACCATTAGAAAAGTAGGCCCAAAATGAAGCCTGCACCACAACATCATTTGCTTTTGGGTGACAGCAGCGGAACCGTTAGGTTTAGAAGGACAATTCCACCACAGGAATGTTCCTAAGGTCCTCCCGATCTGTGCAAGCCTAACCTTGACCGTGTGGCATTAACCCTTAACAGTAAAACAGGGTTTTTTGATCTCACAGATTACAATGACATCTCTCCCCATAGGAATACATTGCCTGCTCCCCTAAATTCAACCTGAAGCCTATGTGGGTTATGAATGCCTTATGAACCTGTCTTCTATGACAGTCCATCAGACCACTATGAGGTCTACCTGTGTCAATTCTAAGCTTCCTGAAGCAACCGGAAGTGGTTAAAATCACCCTAAAAGTGTTTTGAAAAACATAACCTGTCATTATGAAAATCACTATATTCAAACCTGTGTAGATCAGTCAATTCTTAACTTAAAGACTTAAAACTCAGGATTATGTAAGTGGCTATGTCAATCAAGACATGTGTTTACTTATAGCTTCCTGTGCCAACCGGAAGTGCGATAATTGGTGTCTCAGGGGCTGTTTCGAGGGGTTAAAAAAGTCAGATCTCTCCAAGATTTCATATGTGTGACTAGGTAACCCTCCTGAACTGTAAATCAGTCATTTCTCCCAACAGATGTCAAAGAAAAGCTCCCTCACACACACACAGGAAGGATGGAGTGACAAAGTGCGGTGCTTAAAGACACAGAGAGCAGGCCTTACCATAATCCCTAGGCCGTGCCGAGTTCAACGAGATATCCCGCTTGACCGTAGCTCGCTCGGTCTAGGCGCAGCGACCATTAGAAAAGTAGGCCCAAAATGAAGCCTGCCCAACAATGTCATTTGATTTTGGGTGACAGTGAGAGAACCGTTAGGGTGAGAAGCACAGTTCGACCTCAGGTACGTTCCTGAGGTCCTCCCGATCCGTGCAAGCCTAACCTTGACCATGTGGCATTAACCCTTAACAGTTAAAATAAGGTGTTTATATCAAACAGTTTGCATTGATTTCTCTCCCCATAGGAATACATTGCCTGCACCCCTAAATTCAACCTGAAGCCTATATGGGTTATGAATGCCGTATGAACCTGTCTTCTGTAACGGTCCATCAGGCCACTATGAGGTCTACCTGTGTTGATTCTAAGCTTCCTGGACCAACCGGAAGTGGTTAAAATCACCCTAAAAGTGTTTTGAAAAACATAACCTGTCATTATGAAAATCACTGTATTCAAACCTGTGTAGATCAGTCAATTCTTAACTTAAAGACTTAAAACTCAGGATTCTGTAAGTGGCTATGTCAATGAAGACATGTGTTTACTTATAGCTTCCTGTGCCAACCGGAAGTGCCATAATTGGTGTCTCAGGGGCTGTTTCGAGGGGTTTAAAAAGTCTGATCTCTCCAAGATTTCATATGTGTGACTAGGTAACCCTCCTGAACTGTAAATCAGTCATTTCTCCCAACAGATGTCAAAGAAAAGCTCTCTCACACACACACAGCAAGGATGGAGTGAAAAAGTGCGGTGCTTAAAGACACAGAGAGCAGGAAATGGCATTACTAAATCCCTAGGCCGTGCCGAGTTCAACGAGATATCCCGCTTGACCGTAGCTCGCTCGGTCTAGGCGCAGCGACCATTAGAAAAGTAGGCCCAAAATGAAGCCTGCCCCACAACGTCATTTGATTTTGGGTGACAGTGAGAGAACCGTTAAGGTGAGAAGCACAATTCCACCACAGGAATGTTCCTTAAGGTCCTCCCGATCCGTGGAAGCCTAACCTTGACCGTGTGGCATTAACCCTTCACAGTAAAAAGAAGGTGTTTACTTCAAACAGCTTGCTTTGACTTCTCTCCCCATATGAATACATTGCCTGCACCTCTAAATTCAACCTGAAGCCTATGTGGGTTATGAATGCCTTATGAACCTGTCTTCGGTCACAGTCCATCAGAACCACTATGAGGTCTACCTGTGTTGATTCTAAGCTTCCTGGACCAACCGGAAGTGGTTAAAATCCCCCTAAAAGTGTATATCCATACCCTGCCTGCAGTTTGATAGACATAGTGCATTCAACCCTGTGTAAATCAGTCAATTCTTAACGTAAAGACTTAAAACTCAGGATTCTGTAAAATAATACCCCAACGAGGATATGTGTTGACTTATAGCTTCCTGTGCCAACCGGAAGTGCCATAATTGGTGTCTCAGGGGCTGTTTCGAAGGGTTAAAAAAGTCAGATCTGTCCAAAACGTCATATGTGTGATTAGGCAACCCCCATGAACTGTAAATCAGTAATTTTTCCCATAAAATTTCAAAGGAAAACTAAATCACAGTAAAACACAACTTGGAAGGAGGGACGTATTGGGGTGCGTAGAGACAGACAGTGGCTGCAATAGTTAGCTTTGTTCGAGCTAAAAAAGAACCGTCAGACCTAGAGTTCCGAAACTTTACAAACCTGTTCTAGACCTCCGGTCGATAGTGCGTGGTGAGTTAGGTGGCTCTAGAAGGTTCTCGGACCAAGAAACAGCCTCGTACATTTGCAATGACTTCAATTCATTTTGACCATTACGAAAATGACGACATTTAGAAAAGTCTCAGAGACGCAAGGCTAGGTGCATTGAAACCGGCTCGGCCCATAGAGACGGACCCCAACGTTTCTGTCCAATAGCTCATTCAAGGGCCCCGTAGCAAGGCATGTAAAAAAGTGGATTTTCAGCACCAATTAGGGTTTTGCTCGGGCACCGAAGGACCTATCGAGCCGAAACTCGGGATTCGGGGTCGCCTCACATAGGCCTTCACATAATGTCCGAACTGGACCCGCAGCTAGAACGTAACTATGTGTTTTACCTTTTTATTATGTTTTAAACTGAAGGCGCTGTGAATTATGGGCCTGCTCTGACATATGTGATAGTTGGCTTCCAAATGAGTAGGAAAAAGTGGGTTTGGTGTCAATTAATATCAGTTTGGTGTCATAATGACATCTAATTGACTGAAGGACACTGACTTGCTAATTGACTTTTGTACATTTGCAATATGTTTAAATGGAGAGGGACCATCACCAAAATGGCATTCTGAAATCAACACAAAAAATGGCATCACCATAGTCTCCAGACTGTGCCGAGTTCAACGAGACGCCCCACTTGACCGTAGCTCGTTCTGAGTGCAGCGACCTTGAAAAAAAGAAGGCCCAAAATGAAGCCTGCCCCACAATGTCATTTGATTTTGGGTGGCAGTGAGAGAACCGTTAGGGTGAGAAGCACAATTCGACCTCAGGTACGTTCCTGAGGTCCTCCCGATCCGTGCAAGCCTAACCTTGACCGTGTGGCATTAACCCTTCACAGTAAAAAGAAGGTGTTTACTTCAAACAGCTTGCTTTGACTTCTCTCCCCATATGAACACATTGCCTGCACCCCTAAATTCAACCTGAAGCCTATATGGGTTATGAATGCCGTATGAATATGTCTTCTGTAACGGTCCATCAGGCCACTATGAGGTCTACCTGTGTTGATTCTAAGCTTCCTGGACCAACCGGAAGTGGTTAAAATCACCCTAAAAGTGTTTTGAAAAACATAACCTGTCATTATGAAAATCACTGTATTCAAACCTGTGTAGATCAGTCAATTCTTAACTTAAAGACTTAAAACTCAGGATTCTGTAAGTGGCTATGTCAATGAAGACATGTGTTTACTTATAGCTTCCTGTGCCAACCGGAAGTGCCATAATTGGTGTCTCAGGGGCTGTTTCGAGGGGTTAAAAAAGTCTGATCTCTCCAAGATTTCATATGTGTGACTAGGTAACTCTCCTGAACTGTAAATCAGTCATTTCTCCCAACAGATGTCAAAGAAAAGCTCCCTCACACACACACAGGAAGGATGGAGTGACAAAGTGCGGTGCTTAAAGACACAGAGAGCAGGAAATGGCATTACCATAATCTCTAGGCCGTGCCGAGTTCAACGAGATATCCCGCTTGACCGTAGCTCGTTCGGTCGAAGCGCAGCGACCATTAGAAAAGTAGGCCCAAAATGAAGCCTGCACCACAACATCATTTGCTTTTGGGTGACAGCAGCGGAACCGTTAGGTTTAGAAGGACAATTCCACCACAGGAATGTTCCTAAGGTCCTCCCGATCTGTGCAAGCCTAACCTTGACCGTGTGGCATTAACCCTTAACAGTAAAACAGGGTTTTTTGATCTCACAGATTACAATGACATCTCTCCCCATAGGAATACATTGCCTGCTCCCCTAAATTCAACCTGAAGCCTATGTGGGTTATGAATGCCTTATGAACCTGTCTTCTATGACAGTCCATCAGACCACTATGAGGTCTACCTGTGTCAATTCTAAGCTTCCTGAAGCAACCGGAAGTGGTTAAAATCACCCTAAAAGTGTTTTGAAAAACATAACCTGTCATTATGAAAATCACTATATTCAAACCTGTGTAGATCAGTCAATTCTTAACTTAAAGACTTAAAACTCAGGATTATGTAAGTGGCTATGTCAATCAAGACATGTGTTTACTTATAGCTTCCTGTGCCAACCGGAAGTGCGATAATTGGTGTCTCAGGGGCTGTTTCGAGGGGTTAAAAAAGTCAGATCTCTCCAAGATTTCATATGTGTGACTAGGTAACCCTCCTGAACTGTAAATCAGTCATTTCTCCCAACAGATGTCAAAGAAAAGCTCCCTCACACACACACAGGAAGGATGGAGTGACAAAGTGCGGTGCTTAAAGACACAGAGAGCAGGCCTTACCATAATCCCTAGGCCGTGCCGAGTTCAACGAGATATCCCGCTTGACCGTAGCTCGCTCGGTCTAGGCGCAGCGACCATTAGAAAAGTAGGCCCAAAATGAAGCCTGCCCAACAATGTCATTTGATTTTGGGTGACAGTGAGAGAACCGTTAGGGTGAGAAGCACAGTTCGACCTCAGGTACGTTCCTGAGGTCCTCCCGATCCGTGCAAGCCTAACCTTGACCATGTGGCATTAACCCTTAACAGTTAAAATAAGGTGTTTATATCAAACAGTTTGCATTGATTTCTCTCCCCATAGGAATACATTGCCTGCACCCCTAAATTCAACCTGAAGCCTATATGGGTTATGAATGCCGTATGAACCTGTCTTCTGTAACGGTCCATCAGGCCACTATGAGGTCTACCTGTGTTGATTCTAAGCTTCCTGGACCAACCGGAAGTGGTTAAAATCACCCTAAAAGTGTTTTGAAAAACATAACCTGTCATTATGAAAATCACTGTATTCAAACCTGTGTAGATCAGTCAATTCTTAACTTAAAGACTTAAAACTCAGGATTCTGTAAGTGGCTATGTCAATGAAGACATGTGTTTACTTATAGCTTCCTGTGCCAACCGGAAGTGCCATAATTGGTGTCTCAGGGGCTGTTTCGAGGGGTTAAAAAAGTCAGATCTCTCCAAGATTTCATATGTGTGACTAGGTAACCCTCCTGAACTGTAAATCAGTCATTTCTCCCAACAGATGTCAAAGAAAAGCTCCCTCACACACACACAGCAAGGATGGAGTGACAAAGTGCGGTGCTTAAAGACACAGAGAGCAGGAAATGGCATTACCATAATCTCTAGGCCGTGCCGAGTTCAACGAGATATCCCGCTTGACCGTAGCTCGTTCGGTCGAAGCGCAGCGACCATTAGAAAAGTAGGCCCAAAATGAAGCCTGCACCACAACATCATTTGCTTTTGGGTGACAGCAGCGGAACCGTTAGGTTTAGAAGGACAATTCCACCACAGGAATGTTCCTAAGGTCCTCCCGATCTGTGCAAGCCTAACCTTGACCGTGTGGCATTAACCCTTAACAGTAAAACAGGGTTTTTTGATCTCACAGATTACAATGACATCTCTCCCCATAGGAATACATTGCCTGCACCCCTAAATTCAACCTGAAGCCTATGTGGGTTATGAATGCCTTATGAACCTGTCTTCTATGACAGTCCATCAGACCACTATGAGGTCTACCTGTGTCAATTCTAAGCTTCCTGAAGCAAACGGAAGTGGTTAAAATCACCCTAAAAGTGTTTTGAAAAACATAACCTGTCATTATGAAAATCACTATATTCAAACCTGTGTAGATCAGTCAATTCTTAACTTAAAGACTTAAAACTCAGGATTATGTAAGTGGCTATGTCAATCAAGACATGTGTTTACTTATAGCTTCCTGTGCCAACCGGAAGTGCCATAATTGGTGTCTCAGGGGCTGTTTCGAGGGGTTAAAAAAGTCAGATCTCTCCAAGATTTCATATGTGTGACTAGGTAACCCTCCTGAACTGTACATCAGTCATTTCTCCCAACAGATGTCAAAGAAAAGCTCCCTCACACACACACAGGAAGGATGGAGTGACAAAGTGCGGTGCTTAAAGACACAGAGAGCAGGCCTTACCATAATCCCTAGGCCGTGCCGAGTTCAACGAGATATCCCGCTTGACCGTAGCTCGCTCGGTCTAGGCGCAGCGACCATTAGAAAAGTAGGCCCAAAATGAAGCCTGCCCAACAATGTCATTTGATTTTGGGTGACAGTGAGAGAACCGTTAGGGTGAGAAGCACAGTTCGACCTTAGGTACGTTCCTGAGGTCCTCCCGATCCGTGCAAGCCTAACCTTGACCATGTGGCATTAACCCTTAACAGTTAAAATAAGGTGTTTATATCAAACAGTTTGCATTGATTTCTCTCCCCATAGGAATACATTGCCTGCACCCCTAAATTCAACCTGAAGCCTATATGGGTTATGAATGCCGTATGAATATGTCTTCTGTAACGGTCCATCAGGCCACTATGAGGTCTACCTGTGTTGATTCTAAGCTTCCTGGACCAACCGGAAGTGGTTAAAATCACCCTAAAAGTGTTTTGAAAAACATAACCTGTCATTATGAAAATCACTGTATTCAAACCTGTGTAGATCAGTCAATTCTTAACTTAAAGACTTAAAACTCAGGATTCTGTAAGTGGCTATGTCAATGAAGACATGTGTTTACTTATAGCTTCCTGTGCCAACCGGAAGTGCCATAATTGGTGTCTCAGGGGCTGTTTCGAGGGGTTAAAAAAGTCACATCGCTCCAAAACTTCATATGTGTGACTAGGTAACCCTTCTGAACTGTAAATCAGTCATTTCTCCCAACAGATGTCAAAGAAAAGCTCCCTCACACACACACAGCAAGGATGGAGTGAAAAAGTGCGGTGCTTATAGACACAGAGAGCAGGAAATGGCATTACCATAATCCCTAGGCCGTGCCGAGTTCAACGAGATATCCCGCTTGACCGTAGCTCGCTCGGTCTAAGCGCAGCGACCATTAGAAAAGTAGGCCCAAAATGAAGCCTGCACCACAACATCATTTGCTTTTGGGTGACAGCGGCGGAACAGTTAGGTTTAGAAGGACAATTCCACCACAGGAATGTTCCTAAGGTCCTCCCGATCTGTGCAAGCCTAACCTTGACCGTGTGGCATTAACCCTGTTTACATCAAACAGTTTGCATTGATTTCTCTCCCCATAGGAATACATTGCCTGCACCCCTAAAATTCAACCTGAAGCCTATATGGGTTATGAATGCCGTATGAACCTGTCTTCTGTAACAGTCCATCAGGCCACTATGAGGTCTACCTGTGTTGATTCTAAGCTTCCTGGACCAACCGGAAGTGGTTAAAATCCCCCTAAAAGTGTATATCCATTCCCTGCCTGCAGTTTGATAGACATAGTGCATTCAACCCTGTGTAAATCAGTCAATTCTTAACGTAAAGACTTAAAACTCAGGATTCTGTAAAATAATACCCCAATGAGGATATGTGTTGACTTATAGCTTCCTGTGCCAACCGGAAGTGCCATAATTGGTGTCTCAGGGGCTGTTTCGAAGGGTTAAAAAAGTCAGATCTGTCCAAAACTTCATATGTGTGATTAGGCAACCCCCATGAACTGTAAATCAGTAATTTTTCCCATAAAATTTCAAAGGAAAACTAAATTACACTAAAACACAACTTGGAAGGAGGGACATATTGGGGTGCGTAGAGACAGACAGTGGCTGCAATAGTTAGCTTTGTTCGAGCTAAAAAAGAACCGTCAGACCTAGAGTTCCGAAACTTTACAAACCTGTTCTAGACCTCCGGTCGATAGTGCGTGGTGGCTCTAGAAGGTTCTCGGACCGAGAAACAGCCTCGTACATTTGCAATGACTTCAATTCATTTTGACCATTGCGAAAATGACGACATTTAGAAAAGTCTCAGAGACGCAAGGCTAGGTGCATTGAAACCGGCTCGGCCCATAGAGACGGACCCCAACGTTTCTGTCCGATAGCTCATTCAAGGACCCCGTAGCAAGGCATGTAAAAAAGTGGATTTTCAGCACCAATTAGGGTTTTGCTCGGGCACCGAAGGACCTATCGAGCCGAAACTCGGGATTCGGGGTCGCCTCACATAGGCCTTCACATAATGTCCGAACTGGACCCGCAGCTAGAACGTAACTATGTGTTTTACCTTTTTATTATGTTTTAAACTGAAGGCGCTGTGAATTATGGGCCTGCTCTGACATATGTGATAGTTGGCTTCTAAATGAGTAGGAAAAAGTGGGTTTGGTGTCAATTAATATCAGTTTGGTGTCATAATGACATCTAATTGACTGAAGGACACTGACTTGCTAATTGACTTTTGTACATTTGCAATATGTTTAAATGGAGAGGGACCATCACCAAAATGGCATTCTGAAATCAACACAAAAAATGGCATCACCATAGTCTCCAGACTGTGCCGAGTTCAACGAGACGCCCCACTTGACCGTAGCTCGTTCTGAGTGCAGCGACCTTGAAAAAAAGAAGGCCCAAAATGAAGCCTGCCCCACAATGTCATTTGATTTTGGGTGGCAGTGAGAGAACCGTTAGGGTGAGAAGCACAATTCGACCTCAGGTACGTTCCTGAGGTCCTCCCGATCCGTGCAAGCCTAACCTTGACCGTGTGGCATTAACCCTTCACAGTAAAAAGAAGGTGTTTACTTCAAACAGTTTGCATTGATTTCTCTCCCCATAGGAATACATTGCCTGCACCCCTAAATTCAACCTGAAGCCTATATGGGTTATGAATGCCGTATGAATATATCTTCTGTAACGGTCCATCAGGCCACTATGAGGTCTACCTGTGTTGATTCTAAGCTTCCTGGACCAACCGGAAGTGGTTAAAATCACCCTAAAATTGTTTTGAAAAACATAACCTGTCATTATGAAAATCACTGTATTCAAACCTGTGTAGATCAGTCAATTCTTAACTTAAAGACTTAAAACTCAGGATTCTGTAAGTGGCTATGTCAATGAAGACATGTGTTTACTTATAGCTTCCTGTGCCAACCGGAAGTGCCATAATTGGTGTCTCAGGGGCTGTTTCGAGGGGTTAAAAAAGTCTGATCTCTCCAAGATTTCATATGTGTGACTAGGTAACTCTCCTGAACTGTAAATCAGTAATTTCTCCCAACAGATGTCAAAGAAAAGCTCCCTCACACACACACAGGAAGGATGGAGTGACAAAGTGCGGTGCTTAAAGACACAGAGAGCAGGAAATGGCATTACCATAATCTCTAGGCCGTGCCGAGTTCAACGAGATATCCCGCTTGACCGTAGCTCGTTCGGTCGAAGCGCAGCGACCATTAGAAAAGTAGGCCCAAAATGAAGCCTGCACCACAACATCATTTGCTTTTGGGTGACAGCAGCGGAACCGTTAGGTTTAGAAGGACAATTCCACCACAGGAATGTTCCTAAGGTCCTCCCGATCTGTGCAAGCCTAACCTTGACCGTGTGGCATTAACCCTTAACAGTAAAACAGGGTTTTTTGATCTCACAGATTACAATGACATCTCTCCCCATAGGAATACATTGCCTGCTCCCCTAAATTCAACCTGAAGCCTATGTGGGTTATGAATGCCTTATGAACCTGTCTTCTATGACAGTCCATCAGACCACTATGAGGTCTACCTGTGTCAATTCTAAGCTTCCTGAAGCAACCGGAAGTGGTTAAAATCACCCTAAAAGTGTTTTGAAAAACATAACCTGTCATTATGAAAATCACTATATTCAAACCTGTGTAGATCAGTCAATTCTTAACTTAAAGACTTAAAACTCAGGATTATGTAAGTGGCTATGTCAATCAAGACATGTGTTTACTTATAGCTTCCTGTGCCAACCGGAAGTGCCATAATTGGTGTCTCAGGGGCTGTTTCGAGGGGTTAAAAAAGTCAGATCTCTCCAAGATTTCATATGTGTGACTAGGTAACCCTCCTGAACTGTAAATCAGTCATTTCTCCCAACAGATGTCAAAGAAAAGCTCCCTCACACACACACAGGAAGGATGGAGTGACAAAGTGCGGTGCTTAAAGACACAGAGAGCAGGCCTTACCATAATCCCTAGGCCGTGCCGAGTTCAACGAGATATCCCGCTTGACCGTAGCTCGCTCGGTCTAGGCGCAGCGACCATTAGAAAAGTAGGCCCAAAATGAAGCCTGCCCAACAATGTCATTTGATTTTGGGTGACAGTGAGAGAACCGTTAGGGTGAGAAGCACAGTTCGACCTCAGGTACGTTCCTGAGGTCCTCCCGATCCGTGCAAGCCTAACCTTGACCATGTGGCATTAACCCTTAACAGTTCAAATAAGGTGTTTATATCAAACAGTTTGCATTGATTTCTCTCCCCATAGGAATACATTGCCTGCACCCCTAAATTCAACCTGAAGCCTATATGGGTTATGAATGCCGTATGAACCTGTCTTCTGTAACGGTCCATCAGGCCACTATGAGGTCTACCTGTGTTGATTCTAAGCTTCCTGGACCAACCGGAAGTGGTTAAAATCACCCTAAAAGTGTTTTGAAAAACATAACCTGTCATTATGAAAATCACTGTATTCAAACCTGTGTAGATCAGTCAATTCTTAACTTAAAGACTTAAAACTCAGGATTCTGTAAGTGGCTATGTCAATGAAGACATGTGTTTACTTATAGCTTCCTGTGCCAACCGGAAGTGCCATAATTGGTGTCTCAGGGGCTGTTTCGAGGGGTTTAAAAAGTCTGATCTCTCCAAGATTTCATATGTGTGACTAGGTAACCCTCCTGAACTGTAAATCAGTCATTTCTCCCAACAGATGTCAAAGAAAAGCTCTCTCACACACACACAGCAAGGATGGAGTGAAAAAGTGCGGTGCTTAAAGACACAGAGAGCAGGAAATGGCATTACTAAATCCCTAGGCCGTGCCGAGTTCAACGAGATATCCCGCTTGACCGTAGCTCGCTCGGTCTAGGCGCAGCGACCATTAGAAAAGTAGGCCCAAAATGAAGCCTGCCCCACAACGTCATTTGATTTTGGGTGACAGTGAGAGAACCGTTAAGGTGAGAAGCACAATTCCACCACAGGAATGTTCCTTAAGGTCCTCCCGATCCGTGGAAGCCTAACCTTGACCGTGTGGCATTAACCCTTCACAGTAAAAAGAAGGTGTTTACTTCAAACAGCTTGCTTTGACTTCTCTCCCCATATGAATACATTGCCTGCACCTCTAAATTCAACCTGAAGCCTATGTGGGTTATGAATGCCTTATGAACCTGTCTTCGGTCACAGTCCATCAGAACCACTATGAGGTCTACCTGTGTTGATTCTAAGCTTCCTGGACCAACCGGAAGTGGTTAAAATCCCCCTAAAAGTGTATATCCATACCCTGCCTGCAGTTTGATAGACATAGTGCATTCAACCCTGTGTAAATCAGTCAATTCTTAACGTAAAGACTTAAAACTCAGGATTCTGTAAAATAATACCCCAACGAGGATATGTGTTGACTTATAGCTTCCTGTGCCAACCGGAAGTGCCATAATTGGTGTCTCAGGGGCTGTTTCGAAGGGTTAAAAAAGTCAGATCTGTCCAAAACGTCATATGTGTGATTAGGCAACCCCCATGAACTGTAAATCAGTAATTTTTCCCATAAAATTTCAAAGGAAAACTAAATCACAGTAAAACACAACTTGGAAGGAGGGACGTATTGGGGTGCGTAGAGACAGACAGTGGCTGCAATAGTTAGCTTTGTTCGAGCTAAAAAAGAACCGTCAGACCTAGAGTTCCGAAACTTTACAAACCTGTTCTAGACCTCCGGTCGATAGTGCGTGGTGAGTTAGGTGGCTCTAGAAGGTTCTCGGACCAAGAAACAGCCTCGTACATTTGCAATGACTTCAATTCATTTTGACCATTACGAAAATGACGACATTTAGAAAAGTCTCAGAGACGCAAGGCTAGGTGCATTGAAACCGGCTCGGCCCATAGAGACGGACCCCAACGTTTCTGTCCAATAGCTCATTCAAGGGCCCCGTAGCAAGGCATGTAAAAAAGTGGATTTTCAGCACCAATTAGGGTTTTGCTCGGGCACCGAAGGACCTATCGAGCCGAAACTCGGGATTCGGGGTCGCCTCACATAGGCCTTCACATAATGTCCGAACTGGACCCGCAGCTAGAACGTAACTATGTGTTTTACCTTTTTATTATGTTTTAAACTGAAGGCGCTGTGAATTATGGGCCTGCTCTGACATATGTGATAGTTGGCTTCCAAATGAGTAGGAAAAAGTGGGTTTGGTGTCAATTAATATCAGTTTGGTGTCATAATGACATCTAATTGACTGAAGGACACTGACTTGCTAATTGACTTTTGTACATTTGCAATATGTTTAAATGGAGAGGGACCATCACCAAAATGGCATTCTGAAATCAACACAAAAAATGGCATCACCATAGTCTCCAGACTGTGCCGAGTTCAACGAGACGCCCCACTTGACCGTAGCTCGTTCTGAGTGCAGCGACCTTGAAAAAAAGAAGGCCCAAAATGAAGCCTGCCCCACAATGTCATTTGATTTTGGGTGGCAGTGAGAGAACCGTTAGGGTGAGAAGCACAATTCGACCTCAGGTACGTTCCTGAGGTCCTCCCGATCCGTGCAAGCCTAACCTTGACCGTGTGGCATTAACCCTTCACAGTAAAAAGAAGGTGTTTACTTCAAACAGCTTGCTTTGACTTCTCTCCCCATATGAACACATTGCCTGCACCCCTAAATTCAACCTGAAGCCTATATGGGTTATGAATGCCGTATGAATATGTCTTCTGTAACGGTCCATCAGGCCACTATGAGGTCTACCTGTGTTGATTCTAAGCTTCCTGGACCAACCGGAAGTGGTTAAAATCACCCTAAAAGTGTTTTGAAAAACATAACCTGTCATTATGAAAATCACTGTATTCAAACCTGTGTAGATCAGTCAATTCTTAACTTAAAGACTTAAAACTCAGGATTCTGTAAGTGGCTATGTCAATGAAGACATGTGTTTACTTATAGCTTCCTGTGCCAACCGGAAGTGCCATAATTGGTGTCTCAGGGGCTGTTTCGAGGGGTTAAAAAAGTCTGATCTCTCCAAGATTTCATATGTGTGACTAGGTAACTCTCCTGAACTGTAAATCAGTCATTTCTCCCAACAGATGTCAAAGAAAAGCTCCCTCACACACACACAGGAAGGATGGAGTGACAAAGTGCGGTGCTTAAAGACACAGAGAGCAGGAAATGGCATTACCATAATCTCTAGGCCGTGCCGAGTTCAACGAGATATCCCGCTTGACCGTAGCTTGTTCGGTCGAAGCGCAGCGACCATTAGAAAAGTAGGCCCAAAATGAAGCCTGCACCACAACATCATTTGCTTTTGGGTGACAGCAGCGGAACCGTTAGGTTTAGAAGGACAATTCCACCACAGGAATGTTCCTAAGGTCCTCCCGATCTGTGCAAGCCTAACCTTGACCGTGTGGCATTAACCCTTAACAGTAAAACAGGGTTTTTTGATCTCACAGATTACAATGACATCTCTCCCCATAGGAATACATTGCCTGCTCCCCTAAATTCAACCTGAAGCCTATGTGGGTTATGAATGCCTTATGAACCTGTCTTCTATGACAGTCCATCAGACCACTATGAGGTCTACCTGTGTCAATTCTAAGCTTCCTGAAGCAACCGGAAGTGGTTAAAATCACCCTAAAAGTGTTTTGAAAAACATAACCTGTCATTATGAAAATCACTATATTCAAACCTGTGTAGATCAGTCAATTCTTAACTTAAAGACTTAAAACTCAGGATTATGTAAGTGGCTATGTCAATCAAGACATGTGTTTACTTATAGCTTCCTGTGCCAACCGGAAGTGCGATAATTGGTGTCTCAGGGGCTGTTTCGAGGGGTTAAAAAAGTCAGATCTCTCCAAGATTTCATATGTGTGACTAGGTAACCCTCCTGAACTGTAAATCAGTCATTTCTCCCAACAGATGTCAAAGAAAAGCTCCCTCACACACACACAGGAAGGATGGAGTGACAAAGTGCGGTGCTTAAAGACACAGAGAGCAGGCCTTACCATAATCCCTAGGCCGTGCCGAGTTCAACGAGATATCCCGCTTGACCGTAGCTCGCTCGGTCTAGGCGCAGCGACCATTAGAAAAGTAGGCCCAAAATGAAGCCTGCCCAACAATGTCATTTGATTTTGGGTGACAGTGAGAGAACCGTTAGGGTGAGAAGCACAGTTCGACCTCAGGTACGTTCCTGAGGTCCTCCCGATCCGTGCAAGCCTAACCTTGACCATGTGGCATTAACCCTTAACAGTTAAAATAAGGTGTTTATATCAAACAGTTTGCATTGATTTCTCTCCCCATAGGAATACATTGCCTGCACCCCTAAATTCAACCTGAAGCCTATATGGGTTATGAATGCCGTATGAACCTGTCTTCTGTAACGGTCCATCAGGCCACTATGAGGTCTACCTGTGTTGATTCTAAGCTTCCTGGACCAACCGGAAGTGGTTAAAATCACCCTAAAAGTGTTTTGAAAAACATAACCTGTCATTATGAAAATCACTGTATTCAAACCTGTGTAGATCAGTCAATTCTTAACTTAAAGACTTAAAACTCAGGATTCTGTAAGTGGCTATGTCAATGAAGACATGTGTTTACTTATAGCTTCCTGTGCCAACCGGAAGTGCCATAATTGGTGTCTCAGGGGCTGTTTCGAGGGGTTTAAAAAGTCTGATCTCTCCAAGATTTCATATGTGTGACTAGGTAACCCTCCTGAACTGTAAATCAGTCATTTCTCCCAACAGATGTCAAAGAAAAGCTCTCTCACACACACACAGCAAGGATGGAGTGAAAAAGTGCGGTGCTTAAAGACACAGAGAGCAGGAAATGGCATTACTAAATCCCTAGGCCGTGCCGAGTTCAACGAGATATCCCGCTTGACCGTAGCTCGCTCGGTCTAGGCGCAGCGACCATTAGAAAAGTAGGCCCAAAATGAAGCCTGCCCCACAACGTCATTTGATTTTGGGTGACAGTGAGAGAACCGTTAAGGTGAGAAGCACAATTCCACCACAGGAATGTTCCTTAAGGTCCTCCCGATCCGTGGAAGCCTAACCTTGACCGTGTGGCATTAACCCTTCACAGTAAAAAGAAGGTGTTTACTTCAAACAGCTTGCTTTGACTTCTCTCCCCATATGAATACATTGCCTGCACCTCTAAATTCAACCTGAAGCCTATGTGGGTTATGAATGCCTTATGAACCTGTCTTCGGTCACAGTCCATCAGAACCACTATGAGGTCTACCTGTGTTGATTCTAAGCTTCCTGGACCAACCGGAAGTGGTTAAAATCCCCCTAAAAGTGTATATCCATACCCTGCCTGCAGTTTGATAGACATAGTGCATTCAACCCTGTGTAAATCAGTCAATTCTTAACGTAAAGACTTAAAACTCAGGATTCTGTAAAATAATACCCCAACGAGGATATGTGTTGACTTATAGCTTCCTGTGCCAACCGGAAGTGCCATAATTGGTGTCTCAGGGGCTGTTTCGAAGGGTTAAAAAAGTCAGATCTGTCCAAAACGTCATATGTGTGATTAGGCAACCCCCATGAACTGTAAATCAGTAATTTTTCCCATAAAATTTCAAAGGAAAACTAAATCACAGTAAAACACAACTTGGAAGGAGGGACGTATTGGGGTGCGTAGAGACAGACAGTGGCTGCAATAGTTAGCTTTGTTCGAGCTAAAAAAGAACCGTCAGACCTAGAGTTCCGAAACTTTACAAACCTGTTCTAGACCTCCGGTCGATAGTGCGTGGTGAGTTAGGTGGCTCTAGAAGGTTCTCGGACCAAGAAACAGCCTCGTACATTTGCAATGACTTCAATTCATTTTGACCATTACGAAAATGACGACATTTAGAAAAGTCTCAGAGACGCAAGGCTAGGTGCATTGAAACCGGCTCGGCCCATAGAGACGGACCCCAACGTTTCTGTCCAATAGCTCATTCAAGGGCCCCGTAGCAAGGCATGTAAAAAAGTGGATTTTCAGCACCAATTAGGGTTTTGCTCGGGCACCGAAGGACCTATCGAGCCGAAACTCGGGATTCGGGGTCGCCTCACATAGGCCTTCACATAATGTCCGAACTGGACCCGCAGCTAGAACGTAACTATGTGTTTTACCTTTTTATTATGTTTTAAACTGAAGGCGCTGTGAATTATGGGCCTGCTCTGACATATGTGATAGTTGGCTTCCAAATGAGTAGGAAAAAGTGGGTTTGGTGTCAATTAATATCAGTTTGGTGTCATAATGACATCTAATTGACTGAAGGACACTGACTTGCTAATTGACTTTTGTACATTTGCAATATGTTTAAATGGAGAGGGACCATCACCAAAATGGCATTCTGAAATCAACACAAAAAATGGCATCACCATAGTCTCCAGACTGTGCCGAGTTCAACGAGACGCCCCACTTGACCGTAGCTCGTTCTGAGTGCAGCGACCTTGAAAAAAAGAAGGCCCAAAATGAAGCCTGCCCCACAATGTCATTTGATTTTGGGTGGCAGTGAGAGAACCGTTAGGGTGAGAAGCACAATTCGACCTCAGGTACGTTCCTGAGGTCCTCCCGATCCGTGCAAGCCTAACCTTGACCGTGTGGCATTAACCCTTCACAGTAAAAAGAAGGTGTTTACTTCAAACAGCTTGCTTTGACTTCTCTCCCCATATGAACACATTGCCTGCACCCCTAAATTCAACCTGAAGCCTATATGGGTTATGAATGCCGTATGAATATGTCTTCTGTAACGGTCCATCAGGCCACTATGAGGTCTACCTGTGTTGATTCTAAGCTTCCTGGACCAACCGGAAGTGGTTAAAATCACCCTAAAAGTGTTTTGAAAAACATAACCTGTCATTATGAAAATCACTGTATTCAAACCTGTGTAGATCAGTCAATTCTTAACTTAAAGACTTAAAACTCAGGATTCTGTAAGTGGCTATGTCAATGAAGACATGTGTTTACTTATAGCTTCCTGTGCCAACCGGAAGTGCCATAATTGGTGTCTCAGGGGCTGTTTCGAGGGGTTAAAAAAGTCTGATCTCTCCAAGATTTCATATGTGTGACTAGGTAACTCTCCTGAACTGTAAATCAGTCATTTCTCCCAACAGATGTCAAAGAAAAGCTCCCTCACACACACACAGGAAGGATGGAGTGACAAAGTGCGGTGCTTAAAGACACAGAGAGCAGGAAATGGCATTACCATAATCTCTAGGCCGTGCCGAGTTCAACGAGATATCCCGCTTGACCGTAGCTCGTTCGGTCGAAGCGCAGCGACCATTAGAAAAGTAGGCCCAAAATGAAGCCTGCACCACAACATCATTTGCTTTTGGGTGACAGCAGCGGAACCGTTAGGTTTAGAAGGACAATTCCACCACAGGAATGTTCCTAAGGTCCTCCCGATCTGTGCAAGCCTAACCTTGACCGTGTGGCATTAACCCTTAACAGTAAAACAGGGTTTTTTGATCTCACAGATTACAATGACATCTCTCCCCATAGGAATACATTGCCTGCTCCCCTAAATTCAACCTGAAGCCTATGTGGGTTATGAATGCCTTATGAACCTGTCTTCTATGACAGTCCATCAGACCACTATGAGGTCTACCTGTGTCAATTCTAAGCTTCCTGAAGCAACCGGAAGTGGTTAAAATCACCCTAAAAGTGTTTTGAAAAACATAACCTGTCATTATGAAAATCACTATATTCAAACCTGTGTAGATCAGTCAATTCTTAACTTAAAGACTTAAAACTCAGGATTATGTAAGTGGCTATGTCAATCAAGACATGTGTTTACTTATAGCTTCCTGTGCCAACCGGAAGTGCGATAATTGGTGTCTCAGGGGCTGTTTCGAGGGGTTAAAAAAGTCAGATCTCTCCAAGATTTCATATGTGTGACTAGGTAACCCTCCTGAACTGTAAATCAGTCATTTCTCCCAACAGATGTCAAAGAAAAGCTCCCTCACACACACACAGGAAGGATGGAGTGACAAAGTGCGGTGCTTAAAGACACAGAGAGCAGACCTTACCATAATCCCTAGGCCGTGCCGAGTTCAACGAGATATCCCGCTTGACCGTAGCTCGCTCGGTCTAGGCGCAGCGACCATTAGAAAAGTAGGCCCAAAATGAAGCCTGCCCAACAATGTCATTTGATTTTGGGTGACAGTGAGAGAACCGTTAGGGTGAGAAGCACAGTTCGACCTCAGGTACGTTCCTGAGGTCCTCCCGATCCGTGCAAGCCTAACCTTGACCATGTGGCATTAACCCTTAACAGTTAAAATAAGGTGTTTATATCAAACAGCTTGCATTGATTTCTCTCCCCATAGGAATACATTGCCTGCACCCCTAAATTCAACCTGAAGCCTATATGGGTTATGAATGCCGTATGAACCTGTCTTCTGTAACGGTCCATCAGGCCACTATGAGGTCTACCTGTGTTGATTCTAAGCTTCCTGGACCAACCGGAAGTGGTTAAAATCACCCTAAAAGTGTTTTGAAAAACATAACCTGTCATTATGAAAATCACTGTATTCAAACCTGTGTAGATCAGTCAATTCTTAACTTAAAGACTTAAAACTCAGGATTCTGTAAGTGGCTATGTCAATGAAGACATGTGTTTACTTATAGCTTCCTGTGCCAACCGGAAGTGCCATAATTGGTGTCTCAGGGGCTGTTTCGAGGGGTTTAAAAAGTCTGATCTCTCCAAGATTTCATATGTGTGACTAGGTAACCCTCCTGAACTGTAAATCAGTCATTTCTCCCAACAGATGTCAAAGAAAAGCTCTCTCACACACACACAGCAAGGATGGAGTGAAAAAGTGCGGTGCTTAAAGACACAGAGAGCAGGAAATGGCATTACTAAATCCCTAGGCCGTGCCGAGTTCAACGAGATATCCCGCTTGACCGTAGCTCGCTCGGTCTAGGCGCAGCGACCATTAGAAAAGTAGGCCCAAAATGAAGCCTGCCCCACAACGTCATTTGATTTTGGGTGACAGTGAGAGAACCGTTAAGGTGAGAAGCACAATTCCACCACAGGAATGTTCCTTAAGGTCCTCCCGATCCGTGGAAGCCTAACCTTGACCGTGTGGCATTAACCCTTCACAGTAAAAAGAAGGTGTTTACTTCAAACAGCTTGCTTTGACTTCTCTCCCCATATGAATACATTGCCTGCACCTCTAAATTCAACCTGAAGCCTATGTGGGTTATGAATGCCTTATGAACCTGTCTTCGGTCACAGTCCATCAGAACCACTATGAGGTCTACCTGTGTTGATTCTAAGCTTCCTGGACCAACCGGAAGTGGTTAAAATCCCCCTAAAAGTGTATATCCATACCCTGCCTGCAGTTTGATAGACATAGTGCATTCAACCCTGTGTAAATCAGTCAATTCTTAACGTAAAGACTTAAAACTCAGGATTCTGTAAAATAATACCCCAACGAGGATATGTGTTGACTTATAGCTTCCTGTGCCAACCGGAAGTGCCATAATTGGTGTCTCAGGGGCTGTTTCGAAGGGTTAAAAAAGTCAGATCTGTCCAAAACGTCATATGTGTGATTAGGCAACCCCCATGAACTGTAAATCAGTAATTTTTCCCATAAAATTTCAAAGGAAAACTAAATCACAGTAAAACACAACTTGGAAGGAGGGACGTATTGGGGTGCGTAGAGACAGACAGTGGCTGCAATAGTTAGCTTTGTTCGAGCTAAAAAAGAACCGTCAGACCTAGAGTTCCGAAACTTTACAAACCTGTTCTAGACCTCCGGTCGATAGTGCGTGGTGAGTTAGGTGGCTCTAGAAGGTTCTCGGACCAAGAAACAGCCTCGTACATTTGCAATGACTTCAATTCATTTTGACCATTACGAAAATGACGACATTTAGAAAAGTCTCAGAGACGCAAGGCTAGGTGCATTGAAACCGGCTCGGCCCATAGAGACGGACCCCAACGTTTCTGTCCAATAGCTCATTCAAGGGCCCCGTAGCAAGGCATGTAAAAAAGTGGATTTTCAGCACCAATTAGGGTTTTGCTCGGGCACCGAAGGACCTATCGAGCCGAAACTCGGGATTCGGGGTCGCCTCACATAGGCCTTCACATAATGTCCGAACTGGACCCGCAGCTAGAACGTAACTATGTGTTTTACCTTTTTATTATGTTTTAAACTGAAGGCGCTGTGAATTATGGGCCTGCTCTGACATATGTGATAGTTGGCTTCCAAATGAGTAGGAAAAAGTGGGTTTGGTGTCAATTAATATCAGTTTGGTGTCATAATGACATCTAATTGACTGAAGGACACTGACTTGCTAATTGACTTTTGTACATTTGCAATATGTTTAAATGGAGAGGGACCATCACCAAAATGGCATTCTGAAATCAACACAAAAAATGGCATCACCATAGTCTCCAGACTGTGCCGAGTTCAACGAGACGCCCCACTTGACCGTAGCTCGTTCTGAGTGCAGCGACCTTGAAAAAAAGAAGGCCCAAAATGAAGCCTGCCCCACAATGTCATTTGATTTTGGGTGGCAGTGAGAGAACCGTTAGGGTGAGAAGCACAATTCGACCTCAGGTACGTTCCTGAGGTCCTCCCGATCCGTGCAAGCCTAACCTTGACCGTGTGGCATTAACCCTTCACAGTAAAAAGAAGGTGTTTACTTCAAACAGTTTGCATTGATTTCTCTCCCCATAGGAATACATTGCCTGCACCCCTAAATTCAACCTGAAGCCTATATGGGTTATGAATGCCGTATGAATATATCTTCTGTAACGGTCCATCAGGCCACTATGAGGTCTACCTGTGTTGATTCTAAGCTTCCTGGACCAACCGGAAGTGGTTAAAATCACCCTAAAAGTGTTTTGAAAAACATAACCTGTCATTATGAAAATCACTGTATTCAAACCTGTGTAGATCAGTCAATTCTTAACTTAAAGACTTAAAACTCAGGATTCTGTAAGTGGCTATGTCAATGAAGACATGTGTTTACTTATAGCTTCCTGTGCCAACCGGAAGTGCCATAATTGGTGTCTCAGGGGCTGTTTCGAGGGGTTAAAAAAGTCTGATCTCTCCAAGATTTCATATGTGTGACTAGGTAAGTCTCCTGAACTGTAAATCAGTAATTTCTCCCAACAGATGTCAAAGAAAAGCTCCCTCACACACACACAGGAAGGATGGAGTGACAAAGTGCGGTGCTTAAAGACACAGAGAGCAGGAAATGGCATTACCATAATCTCTAGGCCGTGCCGAGTTCAACGAGATATCCCGCTTGACCGTAGCTCGTTCGGTCGAAGCGCAGCGACCATTAGAAAAGTAGGCCCAAAATGAAGCCTGCACCACAACATCATTTGCTTTTGGGTGACAGCAGCGGAACCGTTAGGTTTAGAAGGACAATTCCACCACAGGAATGTTCCTAAGGTCCTCCCGATCTGTGCAAGCCTAACCTTGACCGTGTGGCATTAACCCTTAACAGTAAAACAGGGTTTTTTGATCTCACAGATTACAATGACATCTCTCCCCATAGGAATACATTGCCTGCTCCCCTAAATTCAACCTGAAGCCTATGTGGGTTATGAATGCCTTATGAACCTGTCTTCTATGACAGTCCATCAGACCACTATGAGGTCTACCTGTGTCAATTCTAAGCTTCCTGAAGCAACCGGAAGTGGTTAAAATCACCCTAAAAGTGTTTTGAAAAACATAACCTGTCATTATGAAAATCACTATATTCAAACCTGTGTAGATCAGTCAATTCTTAACTTAAAGACTTAAAACTCAGGATTATGTAAGTGGCTATGTCAATCAAGACATGTGTTTACTTATAGCTTCCTGTGCCAACCGGAAGTGCGATAATTGGTGTCTCAGGGGCTGTTTCGAGGGGTTAAAAAAGTCAGATCTCTCCAAGATTTCATATGTGTGACTAGGTAACCCTCCTGAACTGTAAATCAGTCATTTCTCCCAACAGATGTCAAAGAAAAGCTCCCTCACACACACACAGGAAGGATGGAGTGACAAAGTGCGGTGCTTAAAGACACAGAGAGCAGGCCTTACCATAATCCCTAGGCCGTGCCGAGTTCAACGAGATATCCCGCTTGACCGTAGCTCGCTCGGTCTAGGCGCAGCGACCATTAGAAAAGTAGGCCCAAAATGAAGCCTGCCCAACAATGTCATTTGATTTTGGGTGACAGTGAGAGAACCGTTAGGGTGAGAAGCACAGTTCGACCTCAGGTACGTTCCTGAGGTCCTCCCGATCCGTGCAAGCCTAACCTTGACCATGTGGCATTAACCCTTAACAGTTAAAATAAGGTGTTTATATCAAACAGTTTGCATTGATTTCTCTCCCCATAGGAATACATTGCCTGCACCCCTAAATTCAACCTGAAGCCTATATGGGTTATGAATGCCGTATGAACCTGTCTTCTGTAACGGTCCATCAGGCCACTATGAGGTCTACCTGTGTTGATTCTAAGCTTCCTGGACCAACCGGAAGTGGTTAAAATCACCCTAAAAGTGTTTTGAAAAACATAACCTGTCATTATGAAAATCACTGTATTCAAACCTGTGTAGATCAGTCAATTCTTAACTTAAAGACTTAAAACTCAGGATTCTGTAAGTGGCTATGTCAATGAAGACATGTGTTTACTTATAGCTTCCTGTGCCAACCGGAAGTGCCATAATTGGTGTCTCAGGGGCTGTTTCGAGGGGTTTAAAAAGTCTGATCTCTCCAAGATTTCATATGTGTGACTAGGTAACCCTCCTGAACTGTAAATCAGTCATTTCTCCCAACAGATGTCAAAGAAAAGCTCTCTCACACACACACAGCAAGGATGGAGTGAAAAAGTGCGGTGCTTAAAGACACAGAGAGCAGGAAATGGCATTACCATAATCCCTAGGCCGTGCCGAGTTCAACGAGATATCCCGCTTGACCGTAACTCGCTCGGTCTAGGCGCAGCGACCATTAGAAAAGTAGGCCCAAAATGAAGCCTGCCCCACAACGTCATTTGATTTTGGGTGACAGTGAGAGAACCGTTAAGGTGAGAAGCACAATTCCACCACAGGAATGTTCCTTAAGGTCCTCCCGATCCGTGGAAGCCTAACCTTGACCGTGTGGCATTAACCCTTCACAGTAAAAAGAAGGTGTTTACTTCAAACAGCTTGCTTTGACTTCTCTCCCCATATGAATACATTGCCTGCACCTCTAAATTCAACCTGAAGCCTATGTGGGTTATGAATGCCTTATGAACCTGTCTTCGGTCACAGTCCATCAGAACCACTATGAGGTCTACCTGTGTTGATTCTAAGCTTCCTGGACCAACCGGAAGTGGTTAAAATCCCCCTAAAAGTGTATATCCATACCCTGCCTGCAGTTTGATAGACATAGTGCATTCAACCCTGTGTAAATCAGTCAATTCTTAACGTAAAGACTTAAAACTCAGGATTCTGTAAAATAATACCCCAACGAGGATATGTGTTGACTTATAGCTTCCTGTACCAACCGGAAGTGCCATAATTGGTGTCTCAGGGGCTGTTTCGAAGGGTTAAAAAAGTCAGATCTGTCCAAAACGTCATATGTGTGATTAGGCAACCCCCATGAACTGTAAATCAGTAATTTTTCCCATAAAATTTCAAAGGAAAACTAAATCACAGTAAAACACAACTTGGAAGGAGGGACGTATTGGGGTGCGTAGAGACAGACAGTGGCTGCAATAGTTAGCTTTGTTCGAGCTAAAAAAGAACCGTCAGACCTAGAGTTCCGAAACTTTACAAACCTGTTCTAGACCTCCGGTCGATAGTGCGTGGTGAGTTAGGTGGCTCTAGAAGGTTCTCGGACCAAGAAACAGCCTCGTACATTTGCAATGACTTCAATTCATTTTGACCATTACGAAAATGACGACATTTAGAAAAGTCTCAGAGACGCAAGGCTAGGTGCATTGAAACCGGCTCGGCCCATAGAGACGGCCCCTAACGTTTCTGTCCAATAGCTCATTCAAGGGCCCCGTAGCAAGGCATGTAAAAAAGTGGATTTTCAGCACCAATTAGGGTTTTGCTCGGGCACCGAAGGACCTATCGAGCCGAAACTCGGGATTCGGGGTCGCCTCACATAGGCCTTCACATAATGTCCGAACTGGACCCGCAGCTAGAACGTAACTATGTGTTTTACCTTTTTATTATGTTTTAAACTGAAGGCGCTGTGAATTATGGGCCTGCTCTGACATATGTGATAGTTGGCTTCCAAATGAGTAGGAAAAAGTGGGTTTGGTGTCAATTAATATCAGTTTGGTGTCATAATGACATCTAATTGACTGAAGGACACTGACTTGCTAATTGACTTTTGTACATTTGCAATATGTTTAAATGGAGAGGGACCATCACCAAAATGGCATTCTGAAATCAACACAAAAAATGGCATCACCATAGTCTCCAGACTGTGCCGAGTTCAACGAGACGCCCCACTTGACCGTAGCTCGTTCTGAGTGCAGCGACCTTGAAAAAAAGAAGGCCCAAAATGAAGCCTGCCCCACAATGTCATTTGATTTTGGGTGGCAGTGAGAGAACCGTTAGGGTGAGAAGCACAATTCGACCTCAGGTACGTTCCTGAGGTCCTCCCGATCCGTGCAAGCCTAACCTTGACCGTGTGGCATTAACCCTTCACAGTAAAAAGAAGGTGTTTACTTCAAACAGCTTGCTTTGACTTCTCTCCCCATATGAACACATTGCCTGCACCTCTAAATTCAACCTGAAGCCTATGTGGGTTATGAATGCCTTATGAACCTGTCTTCTATGACAGTCCATCAGACCACTATGAGGTCTACCTGTGTCAATTCTAAGCTTCCTGAAGCAACTGGAAGTGGTTAAAATCACCCTAAAAGTGTTTTGAAAAACATAACCTGTCATTATGAAAATCACTGTATTCAAACCTGTGTAGATCAGTCAATTCTTAACTTAAAGACTTAAAACTCAGGATTCTGTAAGTGGCTATGTCAATGAAGACATGTGTTTACTTATAGCTTCCTGTGCCAACCGGAAGTGCCATAATTGGTGTCTCAGGGGCTGTTTCGAGGGGTTAAAAAAGTCACATCGCTCCAAAACTTCATATGTGTGACTAGGTAACCCTTCTGAACTGTAAATCAGTCATTTCTCCCAACAGATGTCAAAGAAAAGCTCCCTCACACACACACAGCAAGGATGGAGTGAAAAAGTGCGGTGCTTATAGACACAGAGAGCAGGAAATGGCATTACCATAATCCCTAGGCCGTGCCGAGTTCAACGAGATATCCCGCTTGACCGTAGCTCGCTCGGTCTAGGCGCAGCGACCATTAGAAAAGTAGGCCCAAAATGAAGCCTGCACCACAACATCATTTGCTTTTGGGTGACAGCGGCGGAACTGTTAGGTTTAGAAGGACAATTCCACCACAGGAATGTTCCTAAGGTCCTCCCGATCTGTGCAAGCCTAACCTTGACCGTGTGGCATTAACCCTTAACAGTAAAACAGGTTTTTTGATCTCACAGATTACAATGACATCTCTCCCCATAGGAATACATTGCCTGCTCCCCTAAATTCAACCTGAAGCCTATGTGGGTTATGAATGCCGTATGAACCTGTCTTCGGTGACAGTCCATCAGAACCACTATGAGGTCTACCTGTGTTGATTCTAAGCTTCCTGAAGCAACCGGAAGTGGTTAAAATCACCCTAAAAGTGTATACCCATACCCTGCCTGCAGTTTGATAGACATAGGGCATTCAACCCTGTGTAGATCAGTCAATTCTTAACGTAAAGACTTAAAACTCAGGATTCTGTAAGAGGCTACCTCAGTCAAGACATGTGTTTACCTATAGCTTCCTGTGTCAACCGGAAGTGCCTTTAATTGGGTCACACTGTCTGTTTCGAAGGGTTAAAAAAGTCAAATCTCTCCAAAACTTCATATGTGTGACTAGGTAACCCTTCTGAACTGTAAATCAGTCATTTCTCCCAACAGATGTCAAAGAAAAGCTCCCTCACACACACACAGGAAGGATGGAGTGACAAAGTGCGGTGCTTAAATACACAGAGAGCAGGCAATGGCATTACCATAATCCTTAGGCCGTGCCGAGTTCAACGAGATATCCCGCTTGACCGTAGCTCGCTCGGTCTAGGCGCAGCGACCATTAGAAAAGTAGGCCCAAAATGAAGCCTGCACCACAACATCATTTGCTTTTGGGTGACAGCGGCGGAACCGTTAGGTTTAGAAGGACAATTCCACCACAGGAATGTTCCTAAGGTCCTCCCGATCCGTGCAAGCCTAACCTTGACCGTGTGGCATTAACCCTTAACAGTTAAAAGAAGGTGTTTACATCAAACAGTTTGCATTGATTTCTCTCCCCATAGGAATACATTGCCTGCACCCCTAAATTCAACCTGAAGCCTATGTGGGTTATGAATGCCTTATGAACCTGTCTTCTATGACAGTCCATCAGACCACTATGAGGTCTACCTGTGTCAATTCTAAGCTTCCTGAAGCAACCGGAAGTGGTTAAAATCACCCTAAAAGTGTTTTGAAAAACATAACCTGTCATTATGAAAATCACTATATTCAAACCTGTGTAGATCAGTCAATTCTTAACTTAAAGACTTAAAACTCAGGATTCTGTAAGTGGCTATGTCAATCAAGACATGTGTTTACTTATAGCTTCCTGTGCCAACCGGAAGTGCCATAATTGGTGTCTCAGGGGCTGTTTCGAGGGGTTAAAAAAGTCTGATCTCTCCAAGATTTCATATGTGTGACTAGGTAACCCTCCTGAACTGTAAATCAGTCATTTCTCCCAACAGATGTCAAAGAAAAGCTCTCTCACACACACACAGCAAGGATGGAGTGAAAAAGTGCGGTGCTTAAAGACACAGAGAGCAGGAAATGGCATTACCATAATCCCTAGGCCGTGCCGAGTTCAACGAGATATCCCGCTTGACCGTAGCTCACTCGGTCTAGGCGCAGCGACCATTAGAAAAGTAGGCCCAAAATGAAGCCTGCACCACAACATCATTTGCTTTTGGGTGACAGCGGCGGAACTGTTAGGTTTAGAAGGACAATTCCACCACAGGAATGTTCCTAAGGTCCTCCCGATCTGTGCAAGCCTAACCTTGACCGTGTGGCATTAACCCTTAACAGTAAAACAGGTTTTTTGATCTCACAGATTACAATGACATCTCTCCCCATAGGAATACATTGCCTGCTCCCCTAAATTCAACCTGAAGCCTATGTGGGTTATGAATGCCGTATGAACCTGTCTTCGGTGACAGTCCATCAGAACCACTATGAGGTCTACCTGTGTTGATTCTAAGCTTCCTGAAGCAACCGGAAGTGGTTAAAATCACCCTAAAAGTGTATACCCATACCCTGCCTGCAGTTTGATAGACATAGGGCATTCAACCCTGTGTAGATCAGTCAATTCTTAACGTAAAGACTTAAAACTCAGGATTCTGTAAGAGGCTACCTCAGTCAAGACATGTGTTTACCTATAGCTTCCTGTGCCAACCGGAAGTGCCTTTAATTGGGTCACACTGTCTGTTTCGAAGGGTTAAAAAAGTCACATCTCTCCAAAACTTCATATGTGTGACTAGGTAACCCTTCTGAACTGTAAATCAGTCATTTCTCCCAACAGATGTCAAAGAAAAGCTCCCTCACACACACACAGGAAGGATGGAGTGACAAAGTGCGGTGCTTAAATACACAGAGAGCAGGCAATGGCATTACCATAATCCTTAGGCCGTGCCGAGTTCAACGAGATATCCCGCTTGACCGTAGCTCGCTCGGTATAGGCGCAGCGACCATTAGAAAAGTAGGCCCAAAATGAAGCCTGCACCACAACATCATTTGCTTTTGGGTGACAGCGGCGGAACCGTTAGGTTTAGAAGGACAATTCCACCACAGGAATGTTCCTAAGGTCCTCCCGATCCGTGCAAGCCTAACCTTGACCGTGTGGCATTAACCCTTAACAGTAAAACAGGTTTTTTGATCTCACAGATTACAATGACATCTCTCCCCATAGGAATACATTGCCTGCTCCCCTAAATTCAACCTGAAGCCTATGTGGGTTATGAATGCCGTATGAACCTGTCTTCGGTGACAGTCCATCAGAACCACTATGAGGTCTACCTGTGTTGATTCTAAGCTTCCTGAAGCAACCGGAAGTGGTTAAAATCACCCTAAAAGTGTATACCCATACCCTGCCTGCAGTTTGATAGACATAAGGCATTCAACCCTGTGTAGATCAGTCAATTCTTAACGTAAAGACTTAAAACTCAGGATTCTGTAAGAGGCTACCTCAGTCAAGACATGTGTTTACCTATAGCTTCCTGTGCCAACCGGAAGTGCCTTTAATTGGGTCACACTGTCTGTTTCGAAGGGTTAAAAAAGTCACATCTCTCCAAAACTTCATATGTGTGACTAGGTAACCCTTCTGAACTGTAAATCAGTCATTTCTCCCAACAGATGTCAAAGAAAAGCTCCCTCACACACACACAGGAAGGATGGAGTGACAAAGTGCGGTGCTTAAATACACAGAGAGCAGGAAATGGCATTACCATAATCCCTAGGCCGTGCCGAGTTCAACGAGATATCCCGCTTGACCGTAGCTCGCTCGGTCTAGGCGCAGCGACCATTAGAAAAGTAGGCCCAAAATGAAGCCTGCACCACAACATCATTTGCTTTTGGGTGACAGCGGCGGAACCGTTAGGTTTAGAAGGACAATTCCACCACAGGAATGTTCCTAAGGTCCTCCCGATTCGTGCAAGCCTAACCTTGACCGTGTGGCATTAACCCTTAACAGTTAAAATAAGGTGTTTATATCAAACAGTTTGCATTGATTTCTCTCCCCATAGGAATACATTGCCTGCACCCCTAAATTCAACCTGAAGCCTATATGGGTTATGAATGCCGTATGAACCTGTCTTCTGTAACAGTCCATCAGGCCACTATGAGGTCTACCTGTGTTGATTCTAAGCTTCCTGGACCAACCGGAAGTGGTTAAAATCACCCTAAAAGTGTTTTGAAAAACATAACCTGTCATTATGAAAATCACTGTATTCAAACCTGTGTAGATCAGTCAATTCTTAACTTAAAGACTTAAAACTCAGGATTCTGTAAGTGGCTATGTCAATGAAGACATGTGTTTACTTATAGCTTCCTGTGCCAACCGGAAGTGCCATAATTGGTGTCTCAGGGGCTGTTTCGAGGGGTTAAAAAAAGTCAGATCTCTCCAAGATTTCATATGTGTGACTAGGTAACCCTCCTGAACTGTAAATCAGTCATTTCTCCCAACAGATGTCAAAGAAAAGCTCTCTCACACACACAGAGCAAGGATGGAGTGAAAAAGTGCGGTGCTTAAAGACACAGAGAGCAGGAAATGGCATTACCATAATCCCTAGGCCGTGCCGAGTTCAACGAGATATCCCGCTTGACCGTAGCTCGCTCGGTCTAGGCGCAGCGACCATTAGAAAAGTAGGCCCAAAATGAAGCCTGCACCACAACATAATTTGCTTTTGGGTGACAGCGGCGGAACCGTTAGGTTTAGAAGGACAATTCCACCACAGGAATGTTCCTAAGGTCCTCCCGATCCGTGCAAGCCTAACCTTGACCGTGTGGCATTAACCCTTAACAGTTAAAATAAGGTGTTTATATCAAACAGTTTGCATTGATTTCTCTCCCCATAGGAATACATTGCCTGCACCCCTAAATTCAACCTGAAGCCTATATGGGTTATGAATGCCGTATGAACCTGTCTTCTGTAACAGTCCATCAGGCCACTATGAGGTCTACCTGTGTTGATTCTAAGCTTCCTGGACCAACCGGAAGTGGTTAAAATCACCCTAAAAGTGTTTTGAAAAACATAACCTGTCATTATGAAAATCACTGTATTCAAACCTGTGTAGATCAGTCAATTCTTAACTTAAAGACTTAAAACTCAGGATTCTGTAAGTGGCTATGTCAATGAAGACATGTGTTTACTTATAGCTTCCTGTGCCAACCGGAAGTGCCATAATTGGTGTCTCAGGGGCTGTTTCGAGGGGTTAAAAAAAGTCAGATCTCTCCAAGATTTCATATGTGTGACTAGGTAACCCTCCTGAACTGTAAATCAGTCATTTCTCCCAACAGATGTCAAAGAAAAGCTCTCTCACACACACAGAGCAAGGATGGAGTGAAAAAGTGCGGTGCTTAAAGACACAGAGAGCAGGAAATGGCATTACCATAATCCCTAGGCCGTGCCGAGTTCAACGAGATATCCCGCTTGACCGTAGCTCGCTCGGTCTAGGCGCAGCGACCATTAGAAAAGTAGGCCCAAAATGAAGCCTGCACCACAACATAATTTGCTTTTGGGTGACAGCGGCGGAACCGTTAGGTTTAGAAGGACAATTCCACCACAGGAATGTTCCTAAGGTCCTCCCGATCTGTGCAAGCCTAACCTTGACCGTGTGGCATTAACCCTTAACAGTAAAACAGGTTTTTTGATCTCACAGATTACAATGACATCTCTCCCCATAGGAATACATTGCCTGCTCCCCTAAATTCAACCTGAAGCCTATGTGGGTTATGAATGCCGTATGAACCTGTCTTCGGTGACAGTCCATCAGAACCACTATGAGGTCTACCTGTGTTGATTCTAAGCTTCCTGAAGCAACCGGAAGTGGTTCAAATCACCCTAAAAGTGTATACCCATACCCTGCCTGCAGTTTGATAGACATAGGGCATTCAACCCTGTGTAGATCAGTCAATTCTTAACGTAAAGACTTAAAACTCAGGATTCTGTAAGAGGCTACCTCAGTCAAGACATGTGTTTACCTATAGCTTCCTGTGCCAACCGGAAGTGCCTTTAATTGGGTCACACTGTCTGTTTCGAAGGGTTAAAAAAGTCACATCTCTCCAAAACTTCATATGTGTGACTAGGTAACCCTTCTGAACTGTAAATCAGTCATTTCTCCCAACAGATGTCAAAGAAAAGCTCCCTCACACACACACAGGAAGGATGGAGTGACAAAGTGCGGTGCTTAAATACACAGAGAGCAGGAAATGGCATTACCATAATCCCTAGGCCGTGCCGAGTTCAACGAGATATCCCGCTTGACCGTAGCTCGCTCGGTCTAGGCGCAGCGACCATTAGAAAAGTAGGCCCAAAATGAAGCCTGCACCACAACATAATTTGCTTTTGGGTGACAGCGGCGGAACCGTTAGGTTTAGAAGGACAATTCCACCACAGGAATGTTCCTAAGGTCCTCCCGATCCGTGCAAGCCTAACCTTGACCGTGTGGCATTAACCCTTAACAGTTAAAATAAGGTGTTTATATCAAACAGTTTGCATTGATTTCTCTCCCCATAGGAATACATTGCCTGCACCCCTAAATTCAACCTGAAGCCTATATGGGTTATGAATGCCGTATGAACCTGTCTTCTGTAACAGTCCATCAGGCCACTATGAGGTCTACCTGTGTTGATTCTAAGCTTCCTGGACCAACCGGAAGTGGTTAAAATCACCCTAAAAGTGTTTTGAAAAACATAACCTGTCATTATGAAAATCACTGTATTCAAACCTGTGTAGATCAGTCAATTCTTAACTTAAAGACTTAAAACTCAGGATTCTGTAAGTGGCTATGTCAATGAAGACATGTGTTTACTTATAGCTTCCTGTGCCAACCGGAAGTGCCATAATTGGTGTCTCAGGGGCTGTTTCGAGGGGTTAAAAAAAGTCAGATCTCTCCAAGATTTCATATGTGTGACTAGGTAACCCTCCTGAACTGTAAATCAGTCATTTCTCCCAACAGATGTCAAAGAAAAGCTCTCTCACACACACAGAGCAAGGATGGAGTGAAAAAGTGCGGTGCTTAAAGACACAGAGAGCAGGAAATGGCATTACCATAATCCCTAGGCCGTGCCGAGTTCAACGAGATATCCCGCTTGACCGTAGCTCGCTCGGTCTAGGCGCAGCGACCATTAGAAAAGTAGGCCCAAAATGAAGCCTGCACCACAACATCATTTGCTTTTGGGTGACAGCGGCG